>NW_008352267.1:7531926-7541307 GCF_000622305.1 Nannospalax galili | reverse complement strand
TCAGTGGATGAGTGTTCCCCCTTCCCCACATCCTCTCCAACATTTGGTATCATTTGTTCTCTTGATCTTAGCCAGTCTGAAGGGATAAGATGAAATCTTAAAGTGGTTTTAATTTGCATTTCCCTAATTATTATTGATGTTGAACATCTTTTATGATGTTTCATAGCCATCTTTAATTCTTTCTTTGTGAACTTCCTGTTCATCTCCTTAGCCCATCTTTTAATTAGGTTGCTTCTTGTCTTGGTTCTCTGTTTTTTGAGTTCATTATAAATTCTGGTTTTTAAACCTCTGTCGGATGTGTTGCTGGTTAAGATTTTCTCCTTTTCTGTGGGTTTTCTGTTTGCTTCCTTGGTTTTCTCCTTTGATGCACAGAAGTTTTTTATTTTAATGATGTCCCATTTGTTAATTCTTGCCCTTGTTTCCTGAGCAATTGATGTCTGGTTTAGAAAATCCTTTCCTTCGCCTATATCTTGTAGGTATTTTCCAATGTTTTCTTCTAGTAGTTTCAGAGTTTCAGGATTTACATTGAGGTCTTTGCGCCATTTGGAATTGACTTTTGTGCATTGTGAAAGATAGGGGTTTAGATTCATTCTTCTACAAGTGGAGATCCAGTTTTGCCAGCACCATTTACTGAACATTCTGTCTTTCTTCCAGTGAATGTTCTTGGCCCCTTTGTCAAATATCAGGTGGCTGAAATCGCATTTATTCATATTCGGGTCTTCAATTTTGTTCCATTGATCTGTGGGTCTATCTGTGGGTGATATATATGTGAACAGACGCAAACAGGTTCTGAAGGCACAAATAAGATGGATGAATAAGTGATCCAAAGGCTTGTAGTTTTTATTTTTGTTATAATAACATCAATTCCCTAGAATGGAGAACTCCCCTCATGGGGAGATTCATACAATTAGTTGACTGGGGAGAACACTAGAGCCTAATTTACAGCCCCTTATGCATTTTATGCAAACCACCCCTAAATTTTCCAGCTATAGAATTACATCTCATTTCTGAAACAACCTTGAAGGACACTGGTGAAGGCAAATGTTACCAGTGGACAGAAATTGAGAAACTACACGTGGTCACACATTTAAATCAAATGAAAAAATGTCAGTGTACAGTTGTCCTGATTCCCAGACTAGTCATTGGTCTGGCTGGATGGTTAGAAACTTCAAAGCAGTACAATTTGAAAATTGCAAGAATAGTTTTTAGAGAAGGTGTATGTGGGTAAACCACTCCAAATGGACAAATATATGAGATAGTTTTATCTCAGGTAAACACATACCAAAACATGATCAACAGATACAGCCTTCAGTAACAAAGTAGATAGGATGGTCCATTTTGTGGATTTTCATCAATGCTTTCCACAGGCTTCCCTGCCATGGCCCAATGAGCTCAAGCACAACATGGACATGGTGGCACAGATGTAGGTTATGCATGGTCTCAACGACATGGATTTCCACTCACTGAATGTGGCCTGGACATAGCTATTACTGAGTTCCAAATATGCCAAACAGCTGAGACCAACAATAAACAATTGACCTAGTTTGTTTCTCCATTGCTGTGAGAAAAATACTCTGACCAATACCAACTTAGGGAGGAAAGGGTTTATTTTATCTTACATCTCCTGGGTAGGAACTCAGGGCAGGAACCTGGAGGCAGGAGCTGGGTACAGGACATGGATGAATGTTGCTTACTGGCTTGCTCCTCTGGCTCCTACTCAGTCTGCTTTCTTATGACACACAGGCCTGCCTGTCCATCGGTGGCACCACCCACAGTGTGCTGGGCCCTCCCACATCATACAACAATCAAGAAGATGCCCCATAGACATGGCCACAGGCCAGTTCAATGAAGGAAATTCCTCAGTTGAGGCTCCTTCAACCCAGGTGTGTCAAGTTGACACTAAAGCTATCCAGCACAGGCACCATTCCCTGGGGTCACCAATCAGAGACCCAATGGTGGCTGACCGCTGTGGACCACTTCCACCACAGAAAGTGTAGCAAATTTTCCTTACCAGAATACATTCTTACTATGGTTATATATTTGAATTTAGTTTCTGTAATGCTTCTGTTAAAACTGCCATCCATGGACTTACAGAATGCATTATTCCCACCTATAGTATACCACATAGCTTTGCATTATGAAAAAAGAATTCATTCCAAAGTAAAGTGTGACAGTGTGCTCATGACCATGGATTTTATTGTTCTTATCATGATCCCCAATATCCTAAAGCAGCTGGATGGATAGACCAGTGGAATAAACTTTTTATTAATATTTTTATTTTATGTGTTTGAGTGTATTGCCTGCATGTGTATAAGTGCACCTGTGTCATGCAATGCCCGTGGAGGTCAGAAGAAGGCATCCACTCCTCTGGAACTGGAGTTACTGATAGTTGTTAGTCACCATGTGGTTTCTGGGCATCAAACCCAGGTCCTCTGCAAGAGCAGTCAGTGTGTACTTACCTGCTGTGCCATTTCTGCAGCCCCAGAATGAACTTTTAAAGAAGCACGCATAGTAACAATAGCCTGGAGAGCTTGGGAAAAATTCTACAGAAGACTTCTGAATCAGCATCTATACAGTACTACATCTCCCACAGTAAATATTCACAAACAAAACTTCTTCTGCCTGCTCCTGGAACCTTAGACTGTGTTGGTCTACAAGTGTTGGTTCCTGAGGAAGGGGGTGCTTCACCCAGGAGACACAGCTAATTGGAAGCTGAAACTTTCCCTTGTCCAATTTGGGTTCCTTGATGATTCAGCAGACTCCAGAGGGAAATTGGACTACTATTTTACAAAGGAGCTAAGGAAGAATGTGTCTGAAGTGCAAGAGAACCTTGTGAATGAAGTCAATGTGTAACTACAACAACACAGTTCAAGTAGTATGATAAATGTTCCAAACCTCTTAAAAAAGACATGGTGTGGATCAGCTCTACAGCTAAAAAATCAAGACCTGCTTAAGTGCCTGTTGAGGGTAGAGGAAATATAGATTGGGAATTAGAAAATATAAATAAAATCTATAGTCATTTGACTATTTTAGAAACAAGTCTAATTGTTGGGATTTATTTCTATTCTATTAAGGTAAGAATATGTTCATGCATTTATACATATGTATTAAGTAGATATTTATGCTTGCTGTTTTACCCTATTGCATTGCCATGTTATTAAACATAGATTGAGATATCAGTACTTAAGTGTTTCACAAAAATACAAGTACCTGTAACAGTCACTAACACTGATCCTCCAATATGCTACCATTCCTCAAGCTGACCAGGCAGAGAGCTACTGGCAGGTTGGCTCATCACACTACCTCTCTATGGAAAGGGTAGGGCTTTATTATTATTGGGCTGCATATTCTGGGCATGAATTTACTTTTCATGAGTGTCATGTTTCTTCCAAATTTACTTTCCACTGACCACATGATCTCATACATACATAGGTTACAAAAAGTTGATGTTACAAAAATTTTGGATGGATTGGTAATTACCAGAGGCTGAGGTGAGCAAGGGTTTGGGGGTAATGGGAAAGGATATCAAAGTGTTGAATGACAATTGAAAAACTGGTAAGACATGCTAACATTATCCTGCGAAAAGAAGGTCCTGGAATTTATGAAGGTAGAAATTAGACCTGCACAGAATAAATACAAGGATTTTCATTGTTAGAATGACAAAGAATGAGAGAAAAAATGGAAATAGAACTAGGGAAAAAGCAAAAATGGGGATTTCATTTGCATTCTGGAGGAATTATAAAGGTATACTGAAATCTTTAAGATTGGGGAGAAAAATCCAGGTGTGGTTTACTGTCAGCAATTGGGAGGCAGAGCACTTGGATCTCTGTGTTATTGAGGGAAGCCTGGTCTACATACTGAATTCAGGACCACGAAGGGCTACAGAGAGACCCTTCACAAAAAATTCTCAAAAAAAAAAAAAGATTTGGGAGAAGAATGTATCAGAATGATTCAAAAACAAAACAACAACAACAACACAGAACACCATAGACCTTGAATTTAGTTATTAAGTTTTCACTTACACAGCTTGGTAAAAGTCAGATTATATCCCTTCCCATACTGTTCCTATAGAAACAGCAACAATAGTTTCATGCTCGAGGCTTATATTTAAAAATACATAATTATGCTTCTACTACATTTCTTGAAGTATCACTATTATTTTCAGGTATGCTTTCTTGAAACTCTGGCCATTGTAAAGTTCAAATAGTTTGCACATCACTTAAGAGATTGCTGTGAATGACTCTGCTTTTCTATCCTATTTAGAAAAAAACAGATGTTGTTTCTTCATTTCAGTTCTCAGGTGCTTGATTACTGGTGTCCACCGCTGCTTTTGCTTGCTTTACCTCTTTGATGCTGTCAGCAAGAGCTAAAATGGAAAACACACAGAGTTCACATTCACGTTCCTTTTTCTTGAGTACTGGCATATTTCCAGCCACAAACTCTCTTGATGCTGTTCACAGTAATTCAATCTCACTGTAACCAAAGGAAGAAAATTTTCAGCTTAATATAGAGTAGTTAAGATTAGAAATAAGGGTTGGAGAGATGGCTCAGTGGTTAAGAGCACTGGCTGCTCTTGCAGAAGACCCAGTTTTGGCTTTCAGTATCTGCAATGTGGCTAACAACTATCCAGTTTCAGAGGATTTAACACCCTTTTCTGACCTCTGTGGACATTGCATGTACAGGTACACTTACACGCATGCAGGCAAAACAATCATACATATAAAGTAAATAAATTTTAAGATTTGAAATATACAATTAAAAATAACACCTTATAAATAAATTATCAGAAAATAATTAAGAAACCCATATCATGTCTAGTAGAATTTTATCTCATTCCAAAAATGAGGTACTGTTAAAAATGTCAGTTTCCTATTTGGTAACTAAGTTTTCTTTTCAAAAGAATTATAAAAGCATGTATGATATGTGAATAGCAAGCTTCCCAATAACTCATAACTACTTACTGCCAAATACTCCTTTAAAGGCCACCTAACACGGTCACAGCTAAAGATTCCATAGACTGTAAGACTGATGAACATTTTTGGGAAGCTTCCTAAAAATGTAGTTGTGATGTTAAATATTTGCAGCCATTTTCTAGTTCTGATAAATTCTTAATTACTTGATTTGATCACTTTGTATTCTAAGATATGCAGGAAATCCTTAAGAGTAATTCATACTAAATTTCTTACCTAAATTCAACAAATACCTTTTAAATGATTCTCCTCTCTCATTCTTTAATTCTGTGTTTATAACTCTATGAATTCTATAATTCCCTATTAAAGAAAATAATATGTCTCTCCTGGTGAAAATTGCCAACACATAATTCACTGAACCGTGCTTTTGTACCATTTCTGAGAGAATGCTATAGCTGATTTTCCTCATATATTTGAAGTAGTCATTCAGAACCTTAGCCTTTTAACTGACATCCCTATTTATGCATTTAGAATATGTTGCTCTAACAATAGCATGGCTTTTTTTTTTTTTTTTACAGATTCTCATTTTTTTCATTTTTTAAAAACATTACTTTAGGGGCTGGAGAGATTGCTCAGCAGTTCAGAACACTGGTTGTTCTGACAGAAGACCCGAGTTCTAATCTCAGCACCCACATGGCAGGTAACAACTGTCTGTAACTCTAGTCACAGGGGATCTGACAGCCTCTTCTGACCTCCACAGGCATTGCACAATACAGGTGCACTTACCTACATTCAGGCATTACACGCATACACATAAAACTAAAATGATAATAAAAACAGTGACTTTAAATTATAATATGACTATCACTTTGATGGACCCACACAGAACATAACCACAGCATGATAATACTTTTCCTTGCTTAGTGAACTCTCTTAGGAGCTACAACCAACCATTGGATGAAAACCTAAGTGAAAACTAAAAAACAGTTTCATTACCATGGCAGAGAAGACTCATTTTTTTTATATATAACAGAAGGAAAGTCAACAAAACTGCAAGTGCTTGATATATACTTCACATGCTAATAAAAATTCAAAGGAGAAAGAAATCCTTTCTTAATTTTAATCCTTTCCTAACAAACTACAATAATTTATAAAACAGAATTTACTACTCCATGTAGGGAGAATACGATAATTACACAATTACCTGACAAGAAATCAGGTGAGGCTTAGGTGTAGTGATTCAACTGTAGGTGTGTCATCTAGTACTGAGCATTTCTCAGACATATGTTCTCTGTGTGTGACCAGATGTACAACTCTGAAGTAGCCTCCATCTGTTCCAAAAAAGAAGCTTCTTTGATGAGTGCTGTACGGTATGCTTGTCTATAAATATATGGATTTATATTTGACATATACTAAGAAGTTTCATTGGTCTTGAAATATGAAAAAGAGAGGGTTTTCTCCAGGATCTATGTCCTCTCCTGCCATGCGTATTTCTTTAGTGTAAGTTTGAATCTGTTTCCTCCGTGTTGACCCTCCTCTTTGTAGACTGGACACTGATTCAGGTCCATCTGGTGGTGTCTCCATGGCCTCCTTGATCAAGAAGACAGATGACTCACTACAGTTACAAGATATTTTGAAAGATGCTCATAGTCCCCTGGAACTTAGTCGACCAATGAGGGAAAGGAGCAAAAACTGTCTTTCAGGTCCCTCTGTCCAAAATAGTATAGGCCTCATAGTATGGCTGTTAAACATCCAAGAAGGGGAGTTCCACAACTCTGGCACTTCTAATTACCATGTGCCATGTAGATAGAGCTTGAGCAAAGACCAAACACTCTCAGATAACCTTGCCTAGACATATATTACATTCTTTGATCTGGTTGTATGTATAATTTGTCAGTACGTTGTTGGCCTAATACGGTTCCCTCTGGATTTCTAAAACTAGCTATGCATTACTTATCTCTCACATTGACTAACCCTTCCACCATAGTTTCCCCACTTAAGGTACCCCTGTTTTTCCCATTTCTCCCTTAATAATACCCTTCTCTTATGATCCCACCTCTCTTGAACTCCTTCTTTCCCTTTACCCCCTAGGTTCCTTGTATAACTTTCCCTCCCTACTCCCCTTAAAATAATGCCATTTTTAGCCATATCTCCCTTGTCAACACCTGTTTCCTACTGCTCTTCTCTTTCAGATTCTTTCTTTTCATTTACCTCCCTGACTCTTTTTCATTATCCTGATTCCTGTAGTTATGTCTGAATATATACTCACATATAAGGATTTGGTACTATGATCTACATATGAGCGAGAACATATGTCATTTTTTTCTGAGTCTTTTTTACTTCATTTAGTACAACAGATTCTAGTTCCATCCATTTACCTGCAAATTTAATCATTTCATCTTTCTTTACTGCTGAGTAAAACTCCACCATATAAATCAACCACATTTCATTATCCACTTATCATTTGAGGGCCACTTAGGTTGCTTCCATCTCTTAGCTATTGTGAAAGGAGCAGCAACAAACATGGATGAACAAGTGTCTCTGAAATAGGATGAATTCTTTTGGTATAAGCCAAGGAGTGATATAACTGGGTCAAATGATAGGTTCATTTGCAGTTTTTTAAGAGTTCTTCATACTGATTTCCATAGGGGTTGAACAAGTTTGCAGTCCCACCAGCAGTGGATGAGCTTTCCCCTTTCCCTACATCCTCTCCAACATTTGGTATCATTTGTTCCCTTGATCTTAGCCAGTCTGACTGAGGTAAGATGAAATCTTAATGTGGTTTTAATTTGCATTCCGTAATTATTAGTGATAGACGTTTATTGACTTACGTATATTGAACCATGCCTGCATCTCTGGAATAAAGCCAACTTGATCATGGTGGATATGATCTTTTTGATGTGTCTGTATGTGGTTTGCAAGGATTTTGTTGAGAATTTTTGCATCCACATTCATTAAGGATATGGGTCTATAGTTTTCTTTTTTGGCTGCATCTTTAAATGGCTTTGGTATTAGAGTGATGCTGGCTTCATAGAAGGAATTTCTATCCCGCCATTACTATCTTTTTGAATAACTTAAGTAGTATTGGATGTAGATCTTCTTTAAATGTCTGGTAGAATTCTGCAGTAAATCCATCTGGGCCTGGGCTTTTTTTTAGCTGGGAAGTTTTGTATTACTGTTTCAATGTACTTATGTGTTATGGGTCTGTTTAAGCTGTTAATCTCTTCTTGGTTTAGTTTGGTGGTTTCCATTTATTTAGCTACCTGTCCATTTCCTTGAGGTTTTCAAATTTAGTAGGTTTTTAAAGTATTCCCTCATAATGTTCTGGATCTCTTTAATGTCTATTGTGATGTTTCCCATTTCATCTATGATATTCTTGATTTTGAGATGTTTCCAAGGGAACCCAGCCATGGTTGAGCAGGACCTTTGACTTATCTTCACACAGACAGAACTGGTGAAAGAAAGGAGCCAGGGGCTTCTCCCAAGCCCCATGTTACCCCCGAGAAACAGATCTTCAAATGCCCTTAAGAGTAAAATTAAATTGGTTTATCTGGGCCAATTGTAGCTTCTTAAACACCCGAAAGGAAAGTATAGCCCAAGATTAATGGGGTCAATATAATTTTTAAGAGTCCATATGCATAGCTAAAGGCTACATAACAAGAAACAATGCCAGACAGGAGATACCTTCCTTTGAGTTATTGGCCAGGTTGGTCCATAAACTCCCAGGCAGTAAGGCCAGAATAGAACTGGGAAAATGAACAGCAGACCCCAATATTATCTAAAGGAATATTGGCAACTGATTGTTGCTAGATGAGGAACAGCTTATCTTCCTAAAATAAGGATCTCTAGATACGTTGACTAGATTCAGCAGATGGACAAGCACTTGGGCATGCATGGGGATGTCGACAACACAGTGGACAGTAACAGGGATGACAGAGTATATGGGCTCCAGTGTGTGGGAGGGGAGGCTATGGACAGGTGGCATTTGGGAAGTGGGTATATAGATGAATAAGATTGTGCGGGATGTTCTGTATGATAAACACACAAAAAATCAACAAATTTTTTAAAAAGGCATATTTGAGAGGGAAGCATAAAAATGTACTGCATGATAAAAAGTAGAGGTGATAAACATTACCAGTGAGTGAAATCTGCCTGATGACTTTATATCCATACTCAGGTACTAAGATTCTAAGTGTAACTGACCATGACTAGTAATAATCAGATACATAGAGATTAAAGAACATCTAAGAAACATCTAAGTGTCAGTAGCATTAAAAATATAGGAAACAGCATATTTTATTTTTTAATATTTATTTTTATTTTATGTGTATGAGTGCTTTGCTTCCCTATATATAAGTGCACCCGTGTCATACAATGCCCATGGAGGCCAGTGGGTGGTAAGAACCAAACCTGGATCCTCTGCAAGAGCAGCCTGTGCTCTCTAGCCCCTGGCAAAAGTTATTTAAATAGA
>NW_008352267.1:7507475-7531799 GCF_000622305.1 Nannospalax galili | reverse complement strand
ATATATGGAATCACAATAATAATTCAGCTTTTCTGTTTTCTTTTCAAATATTTTGAACTAGTGAAGTATAAAACAAGAATTTTCAGTTTATGAAAAAAAATTATGTGTTGATTTCCTAAGCTATGATTTACACTGAGAATGAATTTCTTCAGCTCTAAATGACTAATTTCATTGTAGCTAGCAGACATTTTTTGAGACTGCAAGTTGCTTTAAAATGTATAAACCCCCTTTTATAAATGCATCCATCACTCTTAGAAATTACTGCATTGTTTAAGGCTGAGTTCAAAGAATTATATTGCCAACAATTATATTTATCAACTTGCAATGAGGTTATACACAATCAAACAATGTTTTAAAAAAGACCAAAAATGATGCAAATAAAAGAAAGGATTCTTGTTTCATTAGACATGTATATCACCCTGCACCAAAAAAACATCAAATCCAGAGAAATCAAAGACTTCAATGCAAAATGTGCAAGTCTGGAATTGTTAGAAGACATAGGGAGCATGCTACAAGACATAGGGGCAGGAATGTGCTTTCTATGTAGGACTCCATTTGGTCAGGAATCAAGATCAACAATTAACAAACAGAACCTCATCAAATTTAAAAGGATGGTGTAAAGCAGAAAAAAAAATTAATCAAGTGAAAAGGAAGCCCAAGTAGTGAGAGAGACATATTTATTTACATAGTTGCTTTGTCAGCTACATATAGGATAGGGCATTCATATCCAGAATAAACAAAGAACACACACAAAAAAAATTAAGAAAACAAATGACCAAATTTAAAAATGGGATGTGAACAGAGTTTTCAAAAGAAATATAAATGACTAAGAAATATCTTTAAATGTGTTGAATCTCTTTAGTAATTACAGAAATGCAAATTAAACTACTTTACTATTTCATCTTACCACAATTATAATTGCTCAGATCAAGAAAACAATTGTCAACAAATGCTGGCTAGAATTCAGGGAAATGAAAATCTTTATTCACTGCTTTTGGGATTTCAGAATGTTACAACCACTATGGAAATCTATATGCACACATCAATGTGCAGAACTCTCAAAAAAACTATATATATATGTCCTATCCAATCAAATTGGTGTCCCCAGTAGTTCCTCAGCTATAATTGGGATCTCTTACCCTTTTTCTCAGGTCTATTCTGGGATTTTGTGTGGTTTAAGCTTAGGTGGGACTTGTGCATGCTCTCACCATTGTTTTGAATTCATGTGAGTAACTGCCTAGGTCTCTGGAAAATCATGTTTACTTGTGGTCATCCACCACCTTTAGCTCTTAAAATCTTTCTGCCCCCTCCTCTTGCAATGAACTCTGAGCACTGGAAGCAAATTTTGATGGAGGTGTCCTATTCAGGGATAAGTACTCTCCAATTTTTTACGTTGATATCCGAAGCACTTGAAAACTCATATTTTCTAAACCTTCTTGGCAAAAAAATATATCCTTTACTCAATATTTGCATACCCTCTTGTTAAAGACAGCAAAGAGGTTTCTGCTGTACAAAGCTTCTGGATCACCTTCATGGTTGACACCTGAAGAAGCACTAAGAAAATCAAAGTACAACAAAGCCAGAGTAGGGCTGAGACATTTAAGTGTGAAAGGCATTACAAACTGATCAGCTATGCAACATAATCCATGTGCTAGCAAAAGCTGGAAGAGTTGGTATGTGATAAGATTTTGCAAGGGGGAATATTGGAGACAGAGTGTAAATTTAAAGGGTAGGGAGATGATTGATTTCAGATTTATTTTAATATAGAAGTAATTGCATGGTTATGATGACTTCTTCGAAAAAGCAATGAGCTGTCCTACATGGAGTTAAAATGCATGGCTATGATGACACATGATGAATGTCAGAATAAAATTTCTCAGAAGCATGAAGGACAACAGCAAATATTATATGATGGTCTGAAAAGATGTTCAAACTGTGTGATAGCAGGGGTACAAAGACAATGAATATAAAAGTTATAATAAATAAACCATTCAGAAGGACACCTAACAAATTTGAGAAAATCAATAGTGAAGCTCCTTTGTGGGCAATGGCCTAAACTTAAATATCTCACAACAGATAGTGACTCCCTGATAGTGAGAGGATGATAAGGTCCCTACAGATAAAGGCCAGGCAGTGATGCATAATCAATAAGAACAACTGGATCAAATTGGTAGCCAGTGGGGGCATACATTCAGGGAGATAAGAATTAGGTTACCGAAATAAAAATGCCACAGGGACAGCCAAAAAAGTTATTGCTTAATCTATATAATCAAAATAATAAATTATGGATGATATGGAGGTTTAGGGCAGCTGCTGCAATAAAAAATAATTACCCTTTCTCAGTTTCTGGATTCTATCCAGTTTTTTGACCTGAAAAAGCACTGGCTGATGAAAAAATCACATCTGTAGGAAGAAGAAAACCATAATATCACAATAAATAAGGTGTAGCAATGATACAGCCATCAGTTTTCCGAGAGCTCCATGGTGTTTCCCTCTTGTGAAAAAGCAGTAGTAAAAAGGGAGTATAGTAGTGACACTTCAAGGACTACTGGCAAATAGGACCTAGTTAACACTACTACCTAAAGAATCAGAGATAATATCAAAACAGTCATCTAACAGTCCGAACATAGGAGAAGGGAGTTGAATGGTAACCTGATTCTAAGTATCATTAGGGTGAAAGTACTAATGCACTTAAGTACCTAAAAAATTACAGCCATTACAATCTTGATGACATCGTTAATTAATTCATCATTTTTGAAAATATCTGCCTGGATGGATTCTGGATGGTTACAATGCATTACTGAAAACTCTGCAAAAGCATAGGAACTCCAGCTCTACCCGATGCACCATATATGATCTTACAGCAATTAACATCATCTTAGGAATATATATGTTGAAAATGACCAAGTGAATTCTTTCCAGCTCTACAAAAAGCAGTTTGTCTGCACAGGTTTGTCACAGAGCTATCTTAAATGGCCTTATTCAATCATTTGAAATACAAGGAGAAGGGGCTTGAACATTATGACAGGGTGAAGAAAGTCAAATTGCATCCTGGTATTGTTTATATCATGTTAATCACAAGAGGAGTAAGAACTGGTATGTACATGAGTAGACTTGCAATGTGTATTCACTTTAGGTCTAAGATATGTATTATAAAGATTCCAAGAAATACCATACTATAGAGTTTAAGGCCTGTTTAACCAGAGAATGCCTAGATTCCCCTCCAATTCAAAAGACACTTATAGTCCCCAAGTCTCTAGATTAAGAAGTAAGGTCAGTCATTAAAATCATTTTTTGTTCTGGAGTCAGGATACAACATATTTAAGATATTGCTTTGCAAATTTATTAACTGTTATCATGGCTAACATTTTGACCTAAGTTCAAAATAGCTCTGGTCTCTTCACCCTGTTGTTAATGCCATATGACACAGAAAACTCCAACGTGTATTAAGGTTATGTGATAACAACTGTTAATAAATTTTGTAGAGATTAGGGAAATCTCCAACAGAAGAATAAAATAAAATACCTGTAAGATACTGCACTAAATCCACAACATCAAGAATTAAGTACTATTGAAGGTATACTTACTTTACTCTTACTGAGTCTTGCTATAGAAAGTTGTTGGCTTTATCATATTTCAGTCTTATCAGAAACATGCTGTATGGAATGACATCTCTTAGACATCTCAAGTGACTAGATAAAACTACATAATGAAAAAGAGGAGATATAAGTCCAGTTATAAAGCCAAAAGTGATACAGGACAAATTATGTATCAAGCCAAATGGCTAGACCCCTTGTCTTTCAGATAAACAGAAAAACATGCAAAACACTGATCTTAGAATAAACTCCATGATTCAGAATCTCATGCCTGAGTGGGAAGGAGATATGCTCTTTGAAGGCACCACTATAAACCCTGAATGAAGAAAGAATACTATCCTTCAGGATCCAGTGTATACTCTGAATCAAATACTAGTGTACAAAGTTCATTTGTATAAGAAAGAAGATGAAAGTACAGTAACATGAAGTTCAACGTGATCTTCCTACACTTGACTTTATCTCCAGTGACCCATTTTAGAATGTTTTCCCTATCCCTCATATCGGGGATATGCCTATCTAGAGGTTGTGGCCCCTAAACAAATGATAATTACTCTTCCAAAAATATAGCAATAGAACCATTAACTCTACACAAACTTTTGGCTCGTTTCTTTGGCTCCTTGTTCTTTTGATAACAATATAAGGGAAGAATTTGCACTAGGTTCTGAGAAATTGGTTGTGATAATCAGCAGAAGAAAATGTTGAAATAGTTGGAGGAAAGAATGTATCATTTCTTGGAATTTCCTTACTTAATTTTATGCTAAATAAGCCAATTCAGCAACCAAATAGAAAACTGCATTAAATGGACTCAGGGCTTAGATCACCCCATAAGCTAGTGCTAGCCAATATAGCATTCAGAGGTCCTGTTTCAGAGTGAGAAGATTCTAACAGAAGAGTTGAGAAACCAAATGTCAAATATTAGTTGTGTTCAAGTGAGAGTTCCAGTGTTAGAAGCTGCAGATTTTTCCAGTAGCTATCAGCCAGAAAATTTCTCCAGGAAAAGAACAATTAGCATTCTTAAGAATTGAGATATTGGCCTTTTTTGTAAAATATATACACTTGGTTTGCACAGGAATGGTCGAAGGTTGACAAAACGATGCACTATATAACTTTCTGAATGTTCTGCTCTGGAAACTATGTTCCTCCGGCAGCCAAGATTTATCAACTGGCATACAGTGTACTTCTTGCACGCTAATTTCTCTCTGTTCTAAATAGCTGCACTTCCCAATCTTGCAGCCTTCTCAGGTTAAGGTGAAAATAGAAACTCAGCCCACTATTCAAAGTAATTGTGAAAGATCATTGTGGATTCAGAATTGATCAGTGGGGGTTTCATTATAATAGCACTCTAGTTTGAAGCTCTCCTCATTTTTCTATGTTCGTTCTTGAGAAAATTCACTAAATTAAGTTTTTTCACAAAGAATTTGATCTTAGAGTCTGCGTGTTGGGAATCTGATGTAATTGATGATGAAAATCTCCCTTTTCTAGGCCTCTGTGTAAATAATACATGATATTATTTCAAATAATAATGGATGTGATGCTTGGTTGGAGTTTAAATTTATTTATCACCAGGCTCCACATCCCTACCATGAAGAACTCGATGACATGTCAGATTCCTTCTAACTGTGCCTCATTATTGACTAGACATTTGATGTTTATTCAGATATTTGTGTGGATTCTCACATGTATTTTTGATCTAAAATGAGTCAATTAATGCAGAGAATAAGTGTCTCTGCAACACTTAACCCTATGTGATACATCTTCAGTGCAACCTCTAAACATAGGAAGGATGCATCTCTCAACTCTCACCAGAGAACTTTCTTTATATGGAAGATTGCATTAACAATAGCATAAATATTATAAAAAGATGGGTGGAAATTATTATTTATAATATTTGGGAAAACAATATGACATACTGAACTCTAATGTTTTCCTTGTACTCTATAAAATGAAACAAAAAGTATGAAAAACATGTAGGATTTAATATCAGCAATTGTTGCATGAATTTTTCTGGCCAATCTACTTCTATCTACCCAAATAGTAAAGACAATAACTTGTAAAACAAAAGATTCAATCCAACGCCACTTGGTGAACCAATGATTTTCTTGTGTTTATTTAAAAGAAAATGGATTTAAGTTGACCTGTGCTTCTGTGTATAACTTATTATGCTTAGACAGATATTCTATCAAAAAGCTCCACCCCAGCATGAGCTATGACCCAGGAAAGCTTCATGACTAAAATGTCCTGTGTAACTTGTAAGTCTATGGCAGTTACAGAACTGAAGAGTCTCCTTTTTCCCCCCAACAGTTGTTTAGCACGTATTTAATCTTTATGAAGGGTTTCATGTATACTGCAAGTGCCAGGGGAAACAGATACATAATAGCAGTCCTAAATCTAAGTCCTGTTTATCCCTCTTAACGTGCTGATTTTAAGAACACCATTAAATTTAGATTAGCACAGGTCCCTCATCTGTGAAATGAGGCCAGGCAGCCTTGGTCTTAGAGAAATGGCAAGACACATTAATATGAACATTATAAAATCATCATCATCATCTTTCTGGTCATGAGAGTTACAAACTAATTATAACATCTGAAATACTAAACAACAAATAAAATGAAGAAATGTATGAGACTTTATATTTAAAAATGACATGGAACTAATGTCTGCAAATGAGTAAGGTTTGTGAAGATAATTATTTAAATATGTTCCATAAGCATTTGCATAAATTGTTGGTAACTGATGATATCAAATATGTATACACTGATAATCTAGTTATCTTATTCTATAGCAGTGTTATAAAATTAAGTCACTGTATATCAGAAAGATTATAAATTATTGCTCATGAAAAGAGTAGAAAATATCAGTAGAGAACAAAATCATAAATATAAAATATGTTCATAATAACAGATAAAGTGTTGTGCGCCAATCAAATATAACATAATAAATCATGCTGACAGCCTGACAATAAGTAGAATTTGAGAGACTTCAGGAATAAGATTTTACTTTAAAACACAGTGTATCTGAATGAAATTATTCTACAAATTACCCAACACGAGTGGATCACCTGCCATGATATTTGATCATAACATATTGTGATGATCTGTTTCTGAGTTTAATATGATAATAAATACTGAATTCCTATTATTAACTGTCCTAGTTTAGTTTTATGCTCACCAAGTAACCTTCAAGTATTAAGTTTGGTGTTTTCTATTAGGAATGTCCAGAAAGAGACTCTGAAATAGACTCTCTTTGCAGTTTTATTTCTCATTGTACACTAATTGTATTAGTATTCTGGTTCAGTTCATCAAGCTTGGTTCGTCTGTGACTATTCTTGGGAAACAGAGCCACTTGATATTTATAAATGAGCCTGCTTAGCTTGATATGAACTCTGCACTGAGGTTAAGGATTAAGTTAAGACTTAGAGTGGAGACTGTTCTGGGCAGCTGGCCAGTCAGCACTAAGCATGTCTGCATCAGTGCATGCTTCATACATCTTTTCTTGAAAGTTGTCCAAGCAAGAGATTATATGATTCATTTAATCAATAGTGATAAACACTTACAGAGCATCTTCTCTTCTGCAGAGTGATTTAGAGCAGGAGCTCAGTACTCAGACTGCTTACTAAGCTCCTCCACGGAGTCACTGAGAAATGTGAGACATTTTCTAACTTCTTTGTGTGTTTTATTATTGTTCCAATCCAAAAGCATCTCTCTGTTACTGTGGCAAGAACACTACCTAGAGTGAAGTCACTTGGGAAACAAAATAGCATTGCAAGAAAGATTCTAGTATACGGAGCACTGAAGAAGATGGAAAGGTTAGCTGTTTTCACCATTATTACTATTTGTATTATTTTTATTAACAAACTAATTGGTAAAACATGAGGCTATAATATTTTTTTAATGGCTGCCTTTTAGTTTATACAAAAATAAAAATGGAAAAAAATAAAAATAAAAGCCACTTATCAGAATCCTAGATAAAGTAGAAATGAAATATATTTCTTTAGTAATGAGAAAAGAAAAAACTAAAAGTTTGTAGGACTATTGGCTGAAACAGTGTAATTTTGTCCTTGAAGAGACAAATGGCAATGTCTGAAGTCATCTTGCGTGTTTGTGCAAACAGCATGAGCAAATTTTCTGATGCATGTTGGCTACTATAAAGTTATTATTATTATAATCCTTTTATTTTGTTTCATTGGTTTGTCACCAAATAAAATTACATTTTCTTTGAGATTTGAGCTTCCAAATAACAACTATAAACTGCAGTGGTCTTCGATATGCTTTCCTGGTAATACGTCTAGTTCTCCAGAGGCTCGCCTACTTCAACAGCCTCAGAAAGGGCATTGGACAGTAGCCATGAGCTCACAAGCATTTGCTCCTTTCATAATGTTGATGCATCCTCATAGCAAAAGCTTACAAGCAGACATCATGCTTTCCTTTGTTGTGGTGACAAAGAACAGCTGCTATTCTAACACTACAATTTTAGGCTTAGTCCTGTATCAGTAAGGACGCAAAATGAGGTCTTGACATCCTCCTCCACAGCAAGATTGCATGGCTAACATTTTGAAGACATCAGTCTTGGCTATGGGGGCTTGTATTGTGAATTGTAAGATTGGTTTGTAGCAACTCTAGACTCTTTAGATGTGAGTACCTCCTACCCTTATATAGTGGTAACAATCAAAATGTCTCCAGACATTGTAATGGTCCTCTGAGGGGCAAAATTGCTCTGATGAAGAGCCCCTATTTTAGTTCATGGTCTTATAAAGTTTCAAATTACTCCTTTACTACCAAGGAAATATGTTTCATTTCAACTCTATCTTAAATTCTGATATCCTGCTGTTACATGTTTTTGACTCAGTTGACATATAAGAAATTCATATTTGAATGCATCAGCAACAATTTTGAATACAGTAACATTTATTCTGGGCTTTGAAGGATTTTTTTTGAGGTAGAAAATGGAGTGGTGATGGTGGGTGAAATTTTAATCTGAGACACTAGAGTAAACAAAGACTTGGAATTAAGATAGTTGCTACCTGACTTGGTGGATTTCAAATAATTATGGATGACCAATGCTTAGGAAGTGCAGAACAAAGATTGAAAGATAAATTTATTGCAATACTCCAGAGTAAGGCAAACTCTCCTTATCCAATTGTATATGTTCTGCATGACCAAGAAATGAAAACTAGCAAAGGTCAGTCAATGACTCTTTTCCAGGAGGACAGTTTGGGTCTGGTGTTGCAAAGAGTTTTTAATCTAGACCCTTGCATAGTGGATGTTTGATTCTTTCTATCCCCTGTTGAACAAAGATATACAAAAATGAATGAAAAGGATTCACTGTGATGGTCTCTTCTTGACAATTCTAACATTTACACAAAGCTGACTCCGTACAAGAGAAGCTATTGTGTTGTATGTTACTTGTTACAGAGTCATGTGCTAAACAGCCTTAACTTTTTTGCAAATAAGAATAGTGAAGCTTAGAGATTATATTTCAGCTACTGCTGAATATACTATTGTCTTAAAAATTGGAGAAGCATTAGTATTCTGCGTAAGAGCTAAAAGGCAAGCTTCTGTTGGGATTTGATATGAACATTTATTAAATGATACATTGATTCCAACAGTTTTGAACTCTCATTGAAACTACAAGATGTCAATATTTGTTCCATACAGAAAAAATCCCGATACAGAATTTCACTTCTATAACAGTATAAAAAACAGGATTTTAATAAATATTTTATTTAATATTCCTGCATACATACAAATTGTTTAGATCTAATCCATCCCTCATTCCCTCCACTCCAATTCCTACTCCGTCCCTCACTAATTTTTCCTTCCCAAATTTACATGCTCATTATTTAAAAAATTTTTAGATTTAACATTTTTAAGTTTAATGACCCATTGAGTTCAAATTGTGCTGTGAGTATACTTCTCTGTGAGGGGCCACCCACCAGAGCATGGTCAATCTACCAAGAGTCACACACCCTTAAAGAAAACTGATTCCCCCTTACCCAGAAGCCATCAACTGCCAATCCCTCCTCAGTTAGGGATGAGGGTTCATAAACCCCTTCTTATCACATCTTAGAACTTTGGCTGGCATGGTCTTAGGCAGACAACCATAGCTGCTAAAAGTTCATGAAAAGAAAACTTCTGAAACCTGGAAAACCTATAATTTTAATGTGGCCTGTTCTTCATGTCCTCTTCTGCACTGTGTATATATCATCTTTTAAGCTATCTTTGGGCAAATTGAAGAGTCTGGTGGACTCTCAATCTCAGTACTTTGCAATACATATACAATTTAAATTTAAGAGCTGACAAGATAGCTCAGAAAGTAAAGTCACTTTCTGCCAAGCCTGGCAACCTAAGTTTGATCCTTGGGACCTGGAGGTTAAAGGAGAGAATAAACTCTTTCATGTTATCCTCTGACCCCCTCGTGCAGCTGTAGCACATCCCCAAACACAGTGTTGGGTATCCGGGACCCTCATAATTGTGGCATAACTTATGACAAGGCCTATTGTAACTTCCTGAGCCTGACTAAAGTTTGGCGACTTGTCTCTGGCCAGTCACTTCCTTGCTGAGGTGACTCAGCAGGGCCCGACCTCGGACTGCCTCCCCCCAGTCACAGCTGGTGTGGCCAATTCCCAGTGGCTCACAGCCATTGCCCCAGATGACATACACCTTTGCCCTTCCCTTTTCCACACCCCTTTTTGATTAAATTATATAAGGTAATGCTTGACGCAATAAAGTGAGTTCCTGCCTCGACAAGACTCCCGACTAGGTGTGGTTTTTGAGTCGCCGACACTCACCATCCCGCTCAGCCCCTAAGAGAGGAACACAGGCTGTTCCTGGCCTCTCTCCCTGTGATGTACCTGTCAGGGAGCACTCCAACAGATTGGTGCCCTGTGTGAGGAGCTGCCTATCATTAAGTTCGCTGATGGGCCAATCGGTCTGCAGATGAGTGTACCCCCATAAATTATGGGGAAGTCCAATTCTAAGCCTGACCCCTCTTTAGATTCCCTCAGGGTCCTGCTCAAAAGCAGGGGCCTTGACTTCTCAGACAGCCAAGCTCTCCAGGCTTGGGGATGTTTGCTAAAGATTGCACCCTGGTTTCCAGAGAGCAATCTCTTTGATTGGGATACTTGGGATAGAGTTGAAAAGTTAATCAGACGGGCCCAGATAGAAAAGGGAGAGATACCCCCTCTGGGAACACTTCCCACGGTATCTGCCTTAAAGGGCTGCTTTCCCCCACACCCACTGAGGACAAAGGTGGTGGAGGCCCAGGCTCCAACCCCGGCCAAGGCTGCTGACTCAGTCCCTGAAGCACAGTCAGACTCCAGGCTGGATCCCAGGCCCTTGGGTCACACAGATCCTCCGGATCGATCTAAACATCTGTATCCCTCCCTAGGCCCTTTTGGGAGTGCCCCTTGGCCCTGTAAAGGCCCTCTACCCTCACAAACACAGACTAATCCATTCCAGACTCCCTCTGTTCCACCCCCGTACAATCGCAGTGGGGCCATTGAAGAGGGCACTGCTCACCTTTTCCCTGTTTCAAGGTGGCCCCTAATAAAACTCAAAACATTCCACCTTTTAAAATACTGGGCACTACATTATCTATAGATGCTGTTTTGCCCACTAAGCCTCAGCTTTTTGTTCAGGATACTTATCATCTGTCCCAAATTCCAAAGTTATTAGGGGAAATTAATTGGCTTAGACCCTGGATACCCATCACCACTGAGGAGTTGGTTCCCTTATTTGACCTCTTGCGAGGCCTTGACTTAACCTCCAGGGTAGAGTTACCACCCCAGTGCCAGCAAATTCTAACTAAAATCCAACAATCCATAAATAAGGCCACTCTAAAAAGATTTGATCCTGATGCCCCCATGTCTCTTTATCTTTTCACTGTGCAACGCTCTCTTGGCACAAGAGGGCGAGCCCATACAATGGATCCATTTATCCGTGGGTGGAACTCCTCGAGTTTATTCCATGGTCAACCAAATTGCTGATTGCATCATCAAGGGTAGGGACACAGCAATCCGATTGTTTGGCATTGAGCCTCATACCATAGATTGAGAGATTTTACATGGCTTCAAAGAAACAACAAGAGAATCGTGCTGGCTCTGGAGGGATTTTTTGGCAAAATTGACTGCCACTATGGCCCTTATAAGTGGATGAGCTCCTTCTCGAGGTTGGAGTGGCAGCCCCCTAGACTTTTTCTTTCTCAACCCATTCCTGAATTCCTGTGTTTACTGATGGAGGGTGTCTGGGAGCCTCTTTGGTCATCTATCCTCCCCTAAAACAGGGACAAATTCCTGTACCCATTAAATCAGTCTCCCGCCAGGTTGAGGGATCGCCACAATTTAAAGAGCTCTTTGCCGTTGTCATGGCATTGGACTCCATATCTGAGCGTTTCAACCTATTTTCAGACAGCATATATGTGGTTAATTTACTACCCCACCTAGTGGAGGTTCATATTAGATTGGACTCCAACCCCATATCTCCTCTGATGATTCAGGCCCATACTCTACTTAAACAGGGTAAATCTAATATACCTCTATCATCTTAGAGGCCACCAAAATTTGCCTGGATTTCTGACAGAAGGAAATAGCTGATCAACTGGCCTATTCACATCAGTGTCACACAGTCTCTGAGGCTACCCAGTTTCTTCAATTGACCCATGTTATTTGGAGAGGGCGTAGACATAAATATCCCCACGTGGCAGTCAAAGACCTAAAGAAAATTATACGCACCTGTCGATCTTGCCAACCTTTTCTTCAGGTCCCCCCTCTTCAAAATTCGGGTACCAACCCTAGAGGCCTTCGGCCTAACAACCTCTGGCAACTCACTATGTCCCTTTTGGAAAACATAAGTATATCTTCCTGTTAGTTGATTCCTTCTCGCATGCCTGCTGGGTGACAGCACACACTGGGGAAAAGGCCAAACATGCAATCAGCCATATGCTTCAATGTTTCACCACCCTTGGACTACCTGATCAAATTAAAACAGATAATGGCCCATGCTTTATAAGCAAGCCCTTCTCAGAGTTCCTTCAAATGTGGAAGATTTCACACTCCACGGGCTTCCCTTATAACCCTAGGGGACAAGCCACTGTGGAGAGAGCCAATCAAACCCTAAAAATCCAATTACAAAAACAAAAGGGGGAGTCCCTGCTCCACATGATCAACTAAAAAAGGCCTTATTTACCTTAAATAGTCTAAATTTTTCCAAAGAAGACAAGTATTTGTCCCCTTTCCAAAAACATTGGTCTTCATCTACCAGATACAGCTCCATTCTGGTCAAATGGAGAGACCCGCTCACTGGAGCATGGAGAGGACCAGACTCACTTCTTACAGCAGGAAGAGGGTTTGGGTGTGTATTCCCTCAAAATGAAAAGAGACCCCTCTGGGTGTGGTTGAGGGATATTAAATATTTGCCCCAACAAGGGGACCATGATGATAACCCGTCCAGGGAGTGTTTCACCCCTGAGGATGGTTCCTCTGTTTCTCCCTCAGGGACAATAAAGGATGTGGACGCTGTTACTCCTGACACTTCTGACTCCCATCCCGCCCAGTAATCAAGGATTTGGAGACCCCAATGCTGCAGTGAGGCAACTGGAGGCCCGATATGGCAAGCCCTGAAAAGTGCTGCTTTTATGCCAATAGATCCAGGATCATCCAAGATAAGATGAATAAACTCCAAGAAGATTTAGAAAAAAGGAGGCAAGAGTTTCAAGAAAACCCACTCTGGACTGGTTTATATAGCTTTTTACCCTACCTCCTTCCTCTACTTGGCCCCCTTCTTACGCTCCTCCTTGTCCTTACTTTTGGACCCTGTATAGTCAATAAGTTCATGGGGTCTGTTCATCAGAGAATAGAGGCAATCAAATTGCATCAAGTTGAGGTGCATTATCACAGGCTCGCTAGTCAGGAGCCAAGCTCCCATAATTGGCCATCTTCATATGATTGCCCATCCCCTGCCCTCCATGTAGCCAATGACGGATAAGACCCTCCCAGGCTGATGAATCTAAGACAGGGGCCATGAAAAACAATCATGGTTACCCGAGGATGGGCAACTTCAGTATCTGAGGAGAGGCAACCTATGACAGAGGGAGCTGTTCCAGTTGCAGATACAAGCCCAGCAATTAAAAATCCTCATAGTGTCTACAGTTCAAGAACTCCTTTGACAAGAGAATCTGGTTATTAGCTGAAGTTAGAAATTATCCCTTGTTGGGTCTCCGGGACCCTCATAATTGTGGCATAACTTATGACGAGGCCTATTGTAACTTCCTGAGCCTGACTAAAGTTTGGCGACCTGCCTCTGGCCGGTCACTTCCTCATGGAGGTGACTCAGCAGGGCCTGACCTCAGACTGCCTCTCCCCAATCACAGCTGGCGTGGCCAATTCCCAGTGGCTCATAGCCATTGCCCCAGATGACATACACCTTTGCCCTTCCCTTTTCCACACCCCTTTTTGATTAAACTGTATAAGGTAATGCCTGACGCAATAAAGTGAGTTCCTGCCTCGACAAGACTCCCGACTCGGTGTGGTTTTTGAGTCGCCAACACTCACCATCCCTCTCAGCCCCTAAGAGAGGAACACAGGCTGGTCCTGGCCTCTCTCCCTGTGCCGTACCTGTTGGAGAGCGCTCCGACAACACAGAACTACTTGTTCATGATCTGTATTTCTCATTAATGTACACGCTCTGTCAATTTGTCTCTTTCCATCTACTGTACTAGTTTTCCTATGTCTAGATCTTTTGATCCTATTTTATTCCTTTAAAAGATATCTGAAAGTCAATTCATGGCCAAAGTTGTCTTCTTCTGAGAGTCAGAATCACTTTCTCCTGTAGCATTCTAGCTGACTTCAAATTACAAAGCAATATTATTTACAAAACTCCTCAATGTGTTGAAAACAGAACCATGTCTCACTTTCTGAGAAAGTATTTTCCCAGTATTAATATGTGAAGGATAGATATGTTTAGAAACATTTTGTGATGTTGATTTGAGTTTATTATATGTAGAAACATAATTTCCTCCTGTCTTATTGTCTCTTATTCCTCTAATTTGCAATAATTAATTATGAAATATAAAAGGAGATAGTTTGGTGGCAAATTGTAAATACGTGATATTTTACAGGTTGAAGGATTTATTGAAAGCATATCTGGTTACGTAGGATATATCTTATGTACCCTGAACACAGGTGTTGAAGATTTTCTTTGTTTTATTTTGTTTCTTATGACAGCATTTTCCTGTAGCCCCAGATGACCTGAAACTCACCGTGTAGACCAGGATGGTATCCATCTCACAGGAATTCTCCTGACTCTGCCTTTTGACTGTTGGTACTAAAGGCATGAGTCATCACTCCTAGCTGAAAGATTCTCTTTTTTAAAAAAAACTTAATGTATTTTTATTGAATTTTTGTGGATTTCATATAATACATGTTAATCATATTAAGATTTTAAGAGCCATGGAGGTGGTGCATGACATTACGGAAATAGGTTCCTTGGACCTTGCTCATGTGAACTTAGAGCAATGGTGACAGCATGAACAAGACCCGTGTAAGATCTATTAGGCAAAAACCAGCATAGAACTGGGGAAATGCAGGAGGCCACAGTTTTGATGAGAAACCATTTGCAGCTGATCACCGCTGGGTGAAGGAGGGTTTTTATTTTGTTTATATTCATTTTGTTTGTATTTACATTTTGTTTTTATTATCCTTGGGGAGGAAAAGGTTTATTTGGTTTACACAGCTTGATCATAGTTAATCCTTAAAAAAATCCACACCCAGTTAAGGCTCCAACTTATGAAAGGAATATCTTGGGCTGGGGGCTGTTCTCATCCTGGAAAGGCAGAGCATAGAATATCTGTTAATGTGAATGAAGCAGGCCATAAACCATCCCAGACTCCTTGCATCCAGCTTAGCAGTGTTGTTCACATCGTGCTGGCTTTAGAGGCAGGAAAAATGTAACAGTGAAAGGAATCATTAATTCTTCTGTGGTTTCAGAGAGATGTTGAGGCCAAACAACATGCATTAGGGGCATACCTGCATAAATAAGTCCCTGGCAGCTCATTAGATCGAGCTGTGAAGGTAAGGCCTGGTTGGCAGTGGAGACCCCAAGGCACTGGAGATGCTAGAGCCATGAAACATCTGCCAAGGAGAGCTGCATACAGGGGGTGGTACCATCCCAATATAGAGATGTACATTTCATGACATCAGGTAAGAAGCTACTGGATTTGGTGTTTGGCCTCCTGGTTTTTGGTCTTGTTTTAGTTTGGTATTTCCTTAGTGTGCCCCCATTCCTATCTTTTGGAATGTGAATGTATATTTGGTTCCATTTTATGTTGGAAGCATGTAATTTGTCTTTTTGATTTTACAGCAGCTTACAGTTAAAAGATTGCCTTGAATCTCAGAAGAGACATTGGGCTTTTAATAGTATTGAGACTGGTAAAGACTATGGGGACTTTTTAAAGTGGACTAAATCCATTTTGTATTTTATATGGTTCTGAGCCTATGGAGACCAGGTAGTGAAATGTAGTGGTTTGAATGAGAATGTCCTGAATAGGCTACAAGTATTTGGACATCTGGTCCCCAGTCTGTGGTGTTGTTTGGGAGGGTCATGGAAGCTTTAGAAGGTGTGGCTGTTAGATCTTGGAGCACAGAATACAGGAACAACAGGAGAGAATGAAAGACACCACACCTGACCTCAATGAATGAGACTGTTTATTAGCACAATGAGGAGCATCAACCTTCTTGCAGGATAGAGGTTGCAAATGGGAGTGGGAACTGATTGGGGGACAGGTGTTTACAGACTCTGGAGAGAGGCTTAGGTATGTGCAAGTTAAAAATTGCTGCAGAGGGGTAAGTGCAGTTTAAGAAATTCTTGAGAGATGTATGGCCCTTGTTTCCTGGACCTGTTTGCTCAAGCAAGACAGACTGTCTTGGGAAACAGAGTATCTCAACAAATAGTTTGCCCTGAGTTCCAGGTGTGGGTGATCAATAATGATTAAGCAAGGCCAGCAACAATCTCAGAATACTTGTGGTGTTCTGCAGCGATCAGTGGCCAAAGTAGAAGCAGCATGTCACTGAGGTGGGCTTTGAGTGTTCTTAAGCCTTGACAGATTTCCAGTTGTGCTATGCTTCCTGGGACTACTTTAAGATTTAATGACTTGGCCTTCTGCTTCTGCACCTCCTACTTCCATGCCTCCCAGCCATTATGGAATAATCCTCTGGAACCATAAACTCAAACTCTTCCTTTTATAAATTCCCTTGGACATGGTGTTTTATAACAGCAACAGAAAAGTAACTGATACACTTGATCTAGGTGTTCTATCACAGTAACAAAGAAGTAATACACTCCAGAACATCTTGGGATAGGGAGCATAAATTTTGTAAAATCCAGAGGACCAGGAAATAGGCTGCTAGATACTGTCTTCTAGATATGACAGGGAAGTGCTGCATGGAAAAGCAACAATATGTTTGACTAAATGACCTATATAATGACAACACCATTTGACAAGCTAATGTGGCTGGGAAGAATTTCATAAGGTACCCCCTCTATGAGAAGAGCTATGGGAATCATTGCCTGTTGAGAGGGGGAGAATCAGTTTTCTCCAGAGACAAACTTCCTAATAGGATATCCAAGCCCAAGTGCTCATCCCTAAACACTTATGCATAGGAGCAAAAACAAGTGGACTCAATAGTTTGTGTGTGTGTGTCTATGTTTGCATATATACATATATATACATAAATAGATATATACATATTTATTTGTAAAAATAATAAAGAAGAGATTACAAAATTGTGATGGGATAGGGAATGATGAGGGAAGTGGGAAGTTGGAGGAAGGAGAGGGATGGGTGGAAGTGGTATAAATACAATACTCATGCATGAAATTCTCAAAGAAAAACCTTAATGACTTTGTGAAGTCATGGCCAGTGTTACACAATTCTAGAAAAATCTAGCTCAAATTAAGGGTTTGGTGCTAGGATCCACATATGAGGGAAAACATACATTGTTTATTTTTCTGATTCTGTGTCACTTCACTTAGTATAACAGTTTCTAGTTCCAAATTTAAAAATCCATGAAAGTAATAATTATTTTAAATGACTATCAAATTTTTATATATTACATAATAATTGTAGAGGAAAAATGGATATGTATTGATATAGTATCAAATACAATAAATATAATCACATTTTCTAAAATACAATCTCTTTGAGTAGTAATTTGTAGCTCTTAAACGGCAATGGAAGAGCTATAAGTCCTAAGTAAGGTGTTTTCCTGACTGGTGCTATTCAAATTCATACATTCTGAAAAATACCAGAATCAGATATGTGGATAGATGCATGGAGAGAATGGAAGGGAGAGAACAAGATAGGATTGACCCAGCATTGGATAATTTTTCAGACCTTTGGCAATGTAAAATAATAAAAAGTTTCTTTACTTTTGTTGGTAATTATTATTTTAAAAGAAATTTATTTCAAAATGCATTAAAAATGTTTCATGGAAAGTGAGTGTCATAAGTGACTCTGTCCAGGTGATCTTGTGAAATCGATTTACATAGCAAATGAATAAGAATACCCAAGTGAAGAACATCACTGTGGTCTGAGATACAGGGCCAATGAAATATTTCTAGAATAAAAAACCTATTGCACAGCTAGTGGGCAATATTTCATAACAGTTTCTTGAATATTTTGAGATTGTTAAATGAAAAGAATCCAAGTGTTCTCAGTAGAGAAAAACAAATTAATGTGAAGGATATATTAATTGGATGGCTATAATGATTCAGCCAAGTAGAAATACTACACATATATGACATTGTGCAGGCTTTTTGAGTGAGGGTCTCAAGTACATATACTAAGCTAGCATTGAATTTGGTATTGTCCTGCCTCAGGATCCTGAGTGCCTGGATTATAGGTATATGTCTTCACAGCTTGCTTTAGACCATATATTTTATTGAGTTATTATTTTTTATTCAGAATAAAGAAAAATGATATTATAGAAAAATGTAGACAGAGATTTGTATCATAGGTATGATATCCAGTGAGAATAGTCTTATTTAGTGCAGATTAAAATCCATCCAGGTATGGTGGTATAAGCCTTTAATTCCAGCACTTAGGAAGCAGATGCATGTTTCTGTGAGGTCAAGGCCAATTTACAACTACAGTGAGACCCTTTCTCAATAAAACCAAAAAGAATCATATTTGTTTGCATTTTTAGATAATTTTTTCCAGAAATAATGGTTTAGAATTCAATACTGATATTTATGCAAAGTAATATCTATATGTAAAAGAAGAAGAGGCCCAGGCTGCTGGTCAACATATAACGTCAGTCTTTCATTCATGTTTGATATGAATATAACCTATAGATAGCCATAAAAACTGATGAAGTTAAATATGAAATTTTTTATGTACTGTTTGATGTTCATTATTTCTAAAATCATCAGAATCCATAATACAGTATTTTGTTTGCCAGGAAGTCATTAATGTAAAGAATTTTCACTATTATTCACTTAACAAGGATGTGTTAGATAAACTTTAAGTATGACTGATAGTTTTGTATTATCAAAATTGGTATTGGCAACAATATAAGTATAATGTAAATTCAAATGAAAAATAATTTCCATATCTCAAACCTTTCAAAACTTTGTAACACTACTTTCTTTCAAATTACTTTCTGTGTTTCTCTTTAAAAAATAATACAAATGGAATCCATGCATCATGAAACGAGAAGGGACAACTATTTAGGGGAAGAAAGGGACAGCAAGTAGAGGACAGGAAGTCTTGGGGGGTCAACACAGGAAGGGAATTAATAAGAATAAAATACAATCAAATGTAAGTATGAAAATGTCATAATGAAATCCATTACTTTTCATACTTATTTATATAATTTATTTTAAAAGAGATTAAAATCAGAAAATACATCTCATCTCTAAATGAAGCACAAGTTATCAATTCAAATAATATCCCTAACTGTAAAATGTAATGATGTAATGATAATAATCTAGAAGTTCAGTAATTAATATTAAATGAACTGTGTTTATACACAGCATTGTGAGATGCATCATGGTCTTCACAGTTATGAGAATTAAATAAGACATTGAGTAACCTATAAAGGAAAAAAAGTGTCATACACAACACACACACACACACACACACACACACACACACACAAATCCTAATAATGATAGTAATTGAAGGTATTAAAAAGTAGTCATACTAGACTGGTTGTTTTTTGTCAACTTGATGTAAACTGGAGATCCCTGAGAAGTTTTATCTCCAGAAAATTAGTCTGTTGTCCTGTCCCAACATTTTCTGTTTGATAATTGATATAGGAAGACCCAACCCACTGTAGGATGCAACATTCTTGGGTAGGGGCGCCTGGGTTGTATTAAAATGTCACTGAGCAAGGCAGGGGCAGCTACCTAAGCAGCAGTGTTCCTCCTTGGTTTCTGCTTTAGTTCCTGCCTCTAGATTCCAGCCTTGAGCTCCAGCCCTGGCACTCCTGGAAAATGGATTGTATCCTGTGCTCTGAAAAACTCCATTTGCCCCATGTTACTCTTGGACATGGTGTCTATCACTGCAACAGAAACCAAACCAGACTGTTAGTATACTAATATGTTTATTTTCTGTATTCTAAATTTGTTCTCACCTTCTTGTTGGACTGGGCCATAGTTTATTGTCTCCATAAATCTCTTCATATTCTTTTCTAACTACTTCAAGATGGTATCTGCATATAAGTGTAGGTAAAGAGAACAATGATTGTCTTTCTTCACATATGAGAAAGGAGCACAGCAACTCGTCATGCAAAGCTCTCTGGCTCCTATTTCCAGTTGTGACTTCAGCTCTTTAGGTTGTAGAAGTAAATTAGTGACTGTTGGGTGTACTGTAGCCTCATCCCCAGCTGCTTAGCATGCATGTAGCGAGGCACATAAGCGTACGCTTATTGGTTTTTTGCAGGTCTATGCTGGAAGCAGAGCCTAAGATACCTCTTCCTTAACCATCCACACTGATAGGCAATAGGATTATTTCCTGCCTCCTTGTCTCTTCTGATTGAATATTCCCGTACATAAAATTCTACCAAGAAGCATTAAAGACTGCTTTTTGATTCATAAAAGAGGAAGTGGAGGTTGTAAATTTCTTGGCAAGCCTTGCTTTTTATTATCTACATGTCACATCCTGTTTGGATGTCAAAACCTATATTTAACGCTCTCTTTTTCTTTTACATTCTTAATGACTCAATCTTTTACGCAGAAGAAGGTGCTATTCTGATTTGACAATGTTCTTCTCTTTGAAAAAGCCAATAGAATTTTTTTCAGTATTAAAGTTGCTAGTTTCTGAAAAATGATCACAAGCCTGAAGTGCTCAAGCATTTCACTTAAGTTATAAAATTTAATTCTCAAAGAGTCCTTTGACATGAGTACTGTTAGAATTTCATTTTTAGTATCTTTGTGAGCATTACATTCTGAAACATGAGAGACAGAGCTATTAAATGACAAAACTTAGCCCTGTCTAGCCCTCTAGTTAGAATTCATTAATATTATGTATTCTTCCTTCTCAAAGATAAAAGAAAATAGAGAATGCCAGATAATAAAATACATTGAAATATTTATCTCTGAAGAAGAGAAGTGTCAGTGGCTGTATTTTCTATACTGTTTCCTGGCTTTCCCAGTAATTAATATGACAAAATAATGCATTTTAAAATTACTTCATTCATAACATATTAATTTTGTTAGCATACATTTCATGATGTACTGCTTAGCAAGAGTTTTTGACTGCATATATAATTATGTATAATTATTAGTTTTACCATCTATTTATAGATGGAAAATTTGGGTTAAACAATTTACTAATGTTTATTAGTAAATTTTGTAATTATTGTGCCAGTTGCAGAGTCTACTCACCTTCCCCTCAGCAGTCATGTATGAACTGAGGATTCCTCTCTGTCTCCTAAGTTTATATTCATCCCATGTCTTAGCTAAGATTATTTTTAAAAATTATAGACTCTCCTTGACAGAACTGTGTTTCTTTGAAGATGGTCATTCACTAAGAATAATGTAAAATTACATATTAAAACATTCATGTTCTTTTTGATATCTGAGAATGATATTCACTTTGTTCTCATTTCCTTTTAATTTAGATTTTTAAATTACATTAAAAATTTTTCTATGTCTTTGTAATCAGAAAATGACCTTTAGAAAATCTTCAGGCTCTACTCCTATGGTATTTTACAAAGACATTCTCTTCCCATCTACCTTAAAAAACAGTGCCTGGCATAACAATAGCTGTTGATCACTTCTCTTTTTGAAGTTATGATAATGCAAATGTTCATTATAGTAAGCAAAATAAGGAGGATATTCAAAAATATAAGAAATCATTACACTCAAAGAAGAGATATTTTGATGTCAATATGCTTTTAGCTGTTTTAAATCATACAAGTATTAGAGTTTTATTGTTGCCATTTCACAAATGAAAATGTTACCAGTTGTTGAAACTTAGATTTCTTCTCTAGTAGACTTTAGACAGGCGAATTGCTGGTAGTTTTATAAATTACAATTATTAAAAACAATTTAAAATTTCATTTGTGATTAATATACATTAGACTCTAATTCATGCTGATTATACATCTGCGTGAATTTTATAGTAAATTTTCAAAACTTTCCACTAAACGCTAGCATTTAGGCAGACATGCTTCTCTTACTCAAAACCATATTTCAGTGTTCCCTTCTAAAAACTCAGTGTTATCACTTCCACAACTATAGACAGAACTTAATAATAATGTTAGTAGCCATGATAGTCATTATCTGTAACTAAACTTACAAAAGCATTTAAAATAGTCTGCTTGCCTTAGCTTAGTACTCTCATCAAATTTCATGGCATAAGAAATTATCATTCTCTTCTTTTTACAGAGAATGACAGATAAATTTGTGCATGCAACTATCTTTAACATCATTAAAAAGTATGAAAGCTGAGTGCTTGCAGCTAGTCAGCAAGAGGCAAGCTTTCTTTTGTGGTTGTTCTGCTTCTACATACATTTTAAAAGTCCCTGTCCATTCTATAACTATTTCCTTACATCTTAGATGTTTCAGGCAGCAGCACTGTTTGAAAGCTGACAGCAGAATGTGATATTCAAACAAGAAAGTTTTCCACATTTTTTGTTCTTTTGGACTTGAATATTGCATGTCTTTCTCATTTTTTTCAAATTCATGCTCTTCTGTCTCTGGTCTCCAGAAATTTGTCTTTCTTTCGTCTTGTTTGACTGATAGGTGGAACCAACTTTTTGAAAGCCATTCAAGTAAGCAGACATAAAACTCAGAGGAAGTAAGTGTCATGACTAGATTTACATTGGAACTGATGGGAAACACTGACAAGAATACTTTAGAAGCAGTCATCTGAGTCTGATGGTGGTAAAAATTGATGAGAAGGGAACAATTCAGTAATCAAAATGCTGATTTTTCTTGACTGGACAGAACAAAACAGTGCAATGATGACTCTCAGTTCTTTTCTTTATTCAGCTCTCTAAAGTTGAGTCACATCATTTAGATATAAGCTCTTTCCTTAACCAAGGATCAAAAGAGGAAAAGAGGGGCAATATTTAAATATCAAGTCAAGCAAAACTCTGTTCCTGATTTGGAAGCAGAATATAATTTTAAAATTATAACAAAGCTTGATAACTCATGCATTTCTTGGTAGTGAGGTACAAATTTTCATTATTGACATTGGTCTAAAGTTTGATTTTATTATGACAGATAATTCATGTTGTCTTCTTAAGTGCTTTTGTTTAAAGACCCAATGTCTTTTGTTCTTCAGCTTCATCAGTTATAAAATGAGGCTACTGGCCAAGTTTTAGAGAATAAGAGAGTGCAGAGTATATGTCCCTGAATAGGTTTCCTCTATTAAACCTCACCCACCCATGGCTCAGGGACCATTGCATAAAGGGAGCGGAAAGATTGTAAGAACCATGGTTGGTACATAAACATTAGGAAACAGAGGCTTTCAAGCCTCTGGGAACTTGCTCTCATGAACTTGAAACAATGGTGACAGCATGCAGAAGACCCATACTGACTTAGTCAGACAAAAACCCAGCTTCGAACTGGGGAAATGGGCACCAGATCCCAACTTTAACAGAACTACTGGCAAGTGATTACTGCTGGATGAGGGAAAGTAATTCTTCCTTAAGGGAGTTACTTTAGATAGACCGATTAGACTCCAGAGGATGAATTTGAACTGAAGGACATCTGGGTACAAATGCTTGACTGAATAAGACTTAACATATATTACAGAATGCATGAAATCCAGTGGGGTGGGCTATGGGGATGGTGCAGATGGGGGAGGGGGTATAAATTTTATTATGATCTATTGTACAAAATGCACAAAAATTCAATAAAATATTTAAAAAATAAAACAATAAAATGAAGCTCTTCCAAGAATTATCCTTAGCATGTATCATTTTGTGAAAATGAATTAATAGTTGTAAGACAGTCAAGACAATATATCACACAAAGCAAATATGAAATTATTGTATATTGCCTTTGTTATTTAATTGCATGTAATATCATATAATAGAGCTACACAAGGTATTAGCTGTCAACTTGGACCAATGAATTCTCAGTATAAAAATGGAATAAATAAAAGGATGCAATATAATCAGCTTAAGTTTGTATTTAAACAATAATAGCTGATGACTGATGACATGTTAGACAATCCAAGAGATGCAGACAGGAAAATTGTTCTTGGAGTTTTCAATTATTTC
>NW_008352267.1:7479803-7507252 GCF_000622305.1 Nannospalax galili | reverse complement strand
AAGTAGCAAAATATAATATCCTTTAAAAGGGGTGCGCTTCCAATTATCCTGTAATCAGGATGATATTTAAATTATCCCAGATGAATGGAAACATACATTGTTGAAAAACAAAACACACACACACAAAAAAAATCAAAACAGATATACAAAAAAGAATTGCAACATGCTAAAAATTCCTTTTTTCCCAGCCTACAGTCCATATGCTTAATTCTATTGTGTCTTGATCTGAGAAGAGTTGCAGAACAGATGGCATGCTGGTGGAAAGCTTAATCAAGCCCTTCTTCTGTTAGGACAGATTTCTGCTGTCCATGTTTCTGATTTATTCTACTCAATCTTAAATTATCAGTGTGGCAATAAAAACAGTTAAACACCATGGTGCTCTAAAATCTTGATAACCATTGGTGGACATAGTTAGGTGGGAAATGAAGAGCTATTCTTTCTAATGATTCTTAACTCTTTTTAAGTGCAGTCTTTGTTCAAAAACACACCACAGATCTTGAGTGCTGCAAAGAGGCCTTTTTCGTACACTGTAGTGGACCATGGCCAAAATGTCATGCTGCTTTTTAAAGAATAATCCCTCTAATTTGCATTATTTTTAATCATTTTATGTCATTTAATGAGGAAATCAGGAGATAGCAGTTTCAGATTTATTGAAAGTTCATTGGGTTTCTGCAAGACCACAGCTATGTTTTAGTTCTTATACATGCAATCTACAGAAGTGGAACATGCCACAGACTCATTACAATCTTGGTTAAAAAAATCCCTTTGATAGACTAATGTTCACACCTTCTTAAAAAAGGCTCAGCTCATTATTAACTGAGATGTTTATTTTCCTTCTTTGGCATTCTGCAATAAGTAGCAATGGACAACAAAGAGTTAAAATTCATTTACTCTATGCATTTGTATGAATTAGGGTTATTAACTATAGAATATCCTATTATTGTGATTCCTTAATAAGCTGTGGAAGGAGTCAGTTGTAGACTAAGTAGCTGGCATGGATGACATCCTGTGTTTGATACTCGGTACGGCAAGATAGAAACAATTGAATCAAGAGCAAGAGAGATAGAGAGAGAGAGAGAGGAAGGCATATCATATCATCAATAGAAGGAAATATTATTTTCTCCATTATCTATTTTCTCTTTTATTTATTTCATGCTGTTTCTTCTAGAATATTCTTATTTGTTAACTTTGCTTTTTTCATATTTGATATGAAGGTGAAAAAGGCATGGATATTCCAGTAGCAATGAGCAGAAGCATACACAGTGCTTGTAGTGTGGTTTCTAACATTCTCCAAATAAAGGAATTAAGGCTTTTTAGAGAAAGAGTTGATTAGAACTGTTGCAAGTGCTCTGCTGATCTGATTTGATGCCTAGCACTTGCCTTCTGTGCTCATGAACTTAGATTCAACCTTTAGCTTTGAGGGAAAAAAAAAGAAACTTTAATGAAGAACTTGAATATAATTAGAATATTATGTCAACACAAACAGTGAGAGAATGTTCAAAGACATGGAAACACCAGAAAGAAAGGTTTATGCTACAGGCATATAGAAGCCAACAGAAAATGCTCCTAGTAGTCGGTGTTAAATAATGGAGAAAGAAAATTATATGGTATTGGAGTATAACAGTCTGTATTAAATATCTGTGAATACATTTCTCCCCCATCATAGACACTGAAATAAGGCTGAACAGACAAATCTCTAGGTCAGAAAAATTCAAAATAACATTAATGGTTTGCATTTACGCCATGATTGAAAAAGAGTGAAGGGGCACGGGAACAGTTGGAAGGGTAAGAAGGAGGTGGGGAACAATACAAATACAGCACTGATGCATGGAATTCTCAAAACAAAGTAAAATATAACCTCCATTCCTCCAGTGTGAGTCGACCATAGTAACTTTCATCCAGATAGAACAATAAGGAAAGGAGCGTGGAGGAGAGGCATGATCTCATAGTGGAGCGCCTGACCAGTGTTAGCTTGAATACAGAGTAGAGTCATAACAGAATAATGTGCTTTGCACAGTTTTGTGAACACAGTAATTTATTCCTGTGGTCTTCCTTCCAAACTGTGGAAATACAAACCTAATGATGAGGGGGAAAATGTGGAAAATTTAAAACCAGGGAAATTTTGGAGAACTTTTCCAGCCATAAGGAGCAACAGGAGAATGACCACGGATCCCCCTGTGAGATGCAAGTGGAATTCTGTAGCAGAACATTAGAGTGAAACTACTAAAACCTGAATTAAAGTCTAACCTCATCTTAATAATAATGTGTCTATACTGGAATATCAATTGATAATTATTTACCATACCAAGGTAAAGTGTTAAACAGGTTAGAATAGAGTATGCTGAAGCTTAACTGCAGAAACTTTTCAGGTTTACTACAAGTGTAACACCATCCTAACACACACACTCATGCAGCTGGCTGATTGAATCTGGCTCGTGAGCAACTTCTAGTACTCTGATTTAAGGTTTATTATTTTATTTTTCTCATCTAGATCTATAATACACAAAACACCAATTTTTATACTTGAAATTAAATAATCATATATAACACTGTGAAGCTCTCATCTGAACTCATGGTTTTTATGGTTTATGAATAATATTTTTTAATCTTTTTGAGACAGGGTCTTTGTAGCTCCAGTTGTCCTGGAACGCACTATGTAGACCAGGCTGGCGTTGAACTCACAGAGATCCTCCTGCCTCTGCCTCCCAAGTGCTGGGATTAAAGGAGTGCGCCACCACTCACGGGATGAATAACATTTTACATGAGGGACAGGAGAGCTGTCTCAGCGGTTAAGAGCACTAGCAGCTCTGCAAAGGACCCAGGTTTCAATTCCTAGAACCCACACAGTAACTAACAATTGTCAGTATCTCTGGCTCTAGGGGATCCACGTACTCTTCTGGTCACTGTGGGTATTGCACAATAGGGGTTTACTTATATACATGAGAGCAATACACTAATAGACATAAAATAAAAAATAAAATATTAAGAAATAACATTTTATGTGAGACTGTTTGAGTACTTGACTAGATTGTTTTTTCTAGAACAGAGATTTGGGTCTAATGCCTGCTAGGCAAGCTTTCTATCACTGTGCTATAGAGCCTAGTTCTATCTTTCAGTTTTAAATGAAATAGGTAGTTGAATATCTTGTTAAAGAAGTTAAACACTGGTTTTGTTGTAGCTTTTGTTGTTGTTGATATGTTGAGATACTGTGGTTTGTTCAGGAACACAGTAATAGAAGCCAATTGAAGACTTGTGTTAGCTATGTAATTTACGGTAGTACATTTTGGTTTTATTCTTTTCATCTGGAAACTTAAGATTGTTGTAATAGGCCCTGTGTCAGACTTAGGTGGCTTAGAATTCATTTTTGTATTATCCTCTAACAATATCTGTAAAACATACTGAATTGCCAATTTCCTCTACCTTTTTGAATTTGAAGAAAACTAATTACCTCAATTCAGGAAATATGATTTGCTCTGTGTATAATATTTGTTGGGAGAAAAGAGCATCAAAGGTACTGCACATGGACTCTGCATATAAAGAAACACAATCTTAGTTCTGAAAATCTGAGTTCAACAGTGTTGGAAGCAAAGTGATAAAGCACACGGTTAAAATGTTCGGGAATATAGGAAGGATTTAACATTTAGAAATATATGTGCATATTTTTCAAAAGAGAAAAATAAAATTATGTATTCTTTCTTGCTTGAAGAACAGGAAAAATTAGAGACCTATAATCACAGTTGAATATAATGAACCAGTTTTGATTACAGGAGATAATTTCAATTTCAAATTAATCAAAATTGATTTAATATAAGATTAATCCCCAAATAGACATTACATGAAATTGAAAATGAGATGTGTCACCAGATCACCAGTTAAATATTGTAGAATATTTTAAAATCGTAGAAATAAATGCATACATATATTAAATTGTAAAATGATCTTTTCAAGTGAATTAGAACACAACTATATTCTTTCACTGCTTCCCATGCTTTACCTTGAAAAAATTTATAGACTTCATCTTTCCTATATTCCTTGAATAAAAGTATGAGGTGATCCTTAGTATTATTCTGATTTCTTTCAGCCTTTCAAATTAGTCCAGTTCCATTGAATCATATTTTCATATATGTATTTAAATTTGAATCTATGATTTGAGTTAAGCATCTCTTTACACTATTTTGGAAGTTATCCTTTGAAAGAAAATTACTAGAGTCAGTGTTTTATACTGTTTCCTGCCTTCTGTTTCTCTTCCTGTTCTCTGACTCGCACACAGCCTGCCTCTGCTTCCCTCCTGAGCAGCACAGGGTGAATTTGGCATGCCCTTGCACTGGCATAGTACCGTGTTTGAGATGTTGACTGTACAACTTCAGTTTCTGCATCTTCATGAAACCAAATTAGCTTTACTGAATTAATAAAAATGGGACAAACATATCTACAGGTAGGAAAAAAAATTCATTTTAAATTTATTTCTACTTTTGCCAAACCAGAGTGTTCTAATGCATGTTTATTGCTTTTCCTGAAATTTTCATTCTGATTACAATGTTTCACTTATCTCCTTGAATCAGCCTGACTTTGATTATATTTGTAAGAAAGGAACTCTTTCTTGGTGCTACCAGAACATCATTTATAGTGATGTAAATTATTCATGATGAGTAATTAAAGCATATGAGATAATAATAACAATAATTGAGTGATTTTGTTTCATTTATAATTATATTATTTAAAATGTGTCTTGGTATGTTTATATCCACATCAAAGGTGTAGCTTTCTATTCAGCTCTGCCCTGGACTTTATTCATGTCTGCCTCTACCCTTGCCCCTAAGACACCATGTCACTCAGAAATGTTTCTCTACAACTCTTTTACATTTCCTTAGGTTCTTCTTGACTGTGAGAAAGTCTTTTTATATTTTGGGTAAACAGACACTGTCAAAAAATATAGAAATAGTCACATTCTGTTCTCCTTCTAGCCTTGGGCATAGGTCCACTTTTGCTCTTAGTACCCAAGATTTCCTAAGTTCTTAACTCCATGTGGCAGTGAGCTTTCCAAATTGTGCCATGTCCATCTCCCTACATTGCTGGTATCACCTACAGACTTCCCACTGCTGGAAGATTAGGCTTCCCTGACCTTTAGTAGGGGCCCAGACTTTGCACACTGCCTGAGATCGCCTAAATCCAGCCTCCACCTAGCAAGCTTCCCAAATTGTGCTATCCCTGCTGACTAGAGTGGCCCAGACCTTAGGAGGAAAACTGACTGACTTGGGCCCCTGCAGGAACTCCTGAGTACCTGAACTAGAGCTATCTTGTACCTCCAATACAAAGTCAAAAGAGAGAACCTGAAGCCTACACCAACCAGCTTTTCACACCCAATGGGAAACAACAAAATCAAATCCTGTACACAAACAGAAATAGACCTAACCTTAACAAAGTAGTGCTTGAGTCTCACACCATAATCAGAAATAACAAAAGAAACCCACATGCCAAAATCAAAACAAAATATAATAATATGAAGAACACAATATGTCCCCACCAAACACCAACAATCCTGTAGAAGAGATCTACAAAGAGAACCCCCTAGAGATATCCCAGGACAAAGAATTTAAAAGAACAGTTATAAACATCATCAAAGAACTAAATGAATTTAAATAACACACAAGCAAACAAACCAAAGAGCTAAAAGAAGATAAAGATAAACTTCTGATTGAATTCACGAAAGAGAAATATTAAAGAAAACTCAGGCTGAAATGATGAAGGAAGTGAAACACTCAGTAAGCCTATTATAAATCATAGGAGAAAACCTCACCAATAGAATGAATGACATGGAACACAGAATAACAACACTGGACTATAAAGCTGACAAATTGGACTGCTCAAGCAAAGATTATGAAAAAATTAAGAAAACACAAAATGGAATGTGCAGGAAATGTGGGACAAGATGAAAAGACAAAATCTACATATCATAGGTATAGAGGAAGGAGAAGAATCTCAGGATAAGTATATGGACCAGATCTTCAACATGATTGAAAAAAAAAATTCCAAAAATTAAAGGAAGACATGCCCATACAAACGCAAAAATCACATAGAACACCAAATAGGACTAGAAAATAAACTCCCATGGCACATCATAGTCAAAACACTAAACCTATAGAACAATGAGAGAATACTGAAAGCTGAAAAAGAAAAACAACAAGTTACATATAAAGCAAAACCCCTCAGAATTACAGCTGACTTTTCAGTACAAAGTTTGAAAGATAGAAGTGCTTGGACAAAATTATTCCCAGTTTAAATGACCCAGAATACCCAGTTTTAAATGACAACAGATGCCAACCCAGACTACTATACCCAGCCAAAAAATTGGCTATTATAGTTAAAGGGGAAAGAAAATTCTCCCACAACATAAATAAGCTAAAAGAATTCATGTTCACAAAACCAGCCCTTTAGAGAATTGTTGAAGCAATGCAAAGAACTTAAGAAAGGACTGACTATACCCAAGAGACAACAGAAAGAAACTAAATGAAGGTATAATGGTGGAAATGAGTAGTTAGACCAAGAATGCAAACAGGAACTAATACACCTCTTTCAATAATAACTTTAAATGTCAATGGACTGAACTCTCCAGTCAAAAGACACAATAAAATATATCTTTCATTTGTTTGTTTGTTTGTTGTCTGTAAGAAACACATCTGACCTTCAAGGACTGGCACTACCTTAATGGGAAAGGATGGAAAAAAATATTCCAAGTAAATGGCACTAAGAAATAAGCAGAAGTTGCAATTCTACTATCTGACAAAATAGACTTCAAGTTAAAACTAGTCAGAAAAGTTGAAGAGTGCCACTTCATTCTAATTAAAGGAACAATTTACCAAGGTGATATTACAATCATAAACATATATGCGCTAAACTCTGGGGCACCCAATTTCATTAAAATACTACTACTGGAGTGTAAGACACAGATTAATCCCAAGTCACTAATAGTAGGGGACTTCAATACCCCATAGATTCCATTCAACAAGTCAACTGGACAAATAAACAGAGACATCTGATTTAAACAATATCATACATCAAATGGACCTAACAGACATCTACTGAATATTCCACCCAAACACCAAAGAATATACTTTCTATTCAGCACCCCATGCAACATGCAACTTCTCCAAAATTGACTATATACTGGGGCACAAAACAAGCCTCAAGAAATACAAAAAAGGGAAATAATTCCACACATTCTTTCAGACCACAACATATTAAATCTTAAAATCAACCCCAGAAGAAGCCCTAGTTACTACATGAACTCATGGAGATTAAACAACAGACCCCTGAATGATGGTTGGGTCAAAGTATATATTAAAAAAGAAATGTTGTGTTGGAACACAACAAAATCTCTGGAACACTTAAGAGCAGTCTAAAAGGGGAGCTTATAGCTCTACATGCCTACATTTAAAAAAAAAAATCTGAAAGAGCACAAATAAATGATTTGATATCTCAACTCAAGACTCTTGAAAGACAACAGCAAATGAAACCCAAGCCTAGCAGACAAGAAGAAATAACAAAAATCAGAGCAGACACTAACAAAATAGAAACAAAGAAAGCAGTACAAATAATCAAGGAATCCAAGAGCTGATTCTTTGAAACGATAAACAAAACCTGTGAGCTCTGGTTCACTCAGAGTGGGCAAGGGTGGAGGTGGTAAGAGGCATGATTGGCTGTCTCAGGAAACTCACAGAGCCTGAAGGGACTTGAGGAAGGAACAATTAGATATCTCAATAGCAGGTGACCTTCCCCTAGCAGGGATTAGCGGAGGCAGGCAGCCAATTATCTCATTTCCTGTTAATTTGTCCCAGTAGGGGGAGTATCTGATCGTAAATAAAATGGTAGGGAGCATCTCAGTCCACCCTTCACCAGTTTCTGCCCAGAATTTAAAGTTTCTTTAATTATTCTATTAGTCCTCTCTACTTTTGCTGAACTTTGGTATCTATAAGCACAATGTAACAACCAATTTATTTCCAGAATTTTGGTCACTTGTGACACTTTGGCCATAAAATCCAGGCCATTGTCAGACCCCAGAGAGGAGGGGAGGCCGAATTGAGGAATAATCTCCATAAGCAATCTCGTGGTAACTACATTAGCTGTCTCACATCTAGTAGAAAAAGCTTCAATCCCTGCCTGAAAAACTATCTATGAAAATCAGCATATACCGGTAGCCAAACCGTGCTGGAGTAACTGTGGTGAAATCCATCTCCCAGTGTGCACCGGGGCTGAGTCCTCTCTCTCAGGTACCCATAGGTGCAGATCTTCTCCCTTTAGGATTTACCTGAGCTCAGATGGCAAATTTTCGGGTAATGTCTTTAACCTTCTCATGAAAATAGGGCAGGAAATTTCTATCTCTAATAAGCTCTTTTAGCTTAGTTGATCCCAAATGAGTGCTCTAATGAAGTTGAGAGAGGAGGGACAGCCCCAGAGCTCTGGGTAAGATGGGGCATCCATGTGAGAGGACCCACCAGTCTTCTGAATGGCAGATCCTTGTTGCCCAACCCTACCTTTCCTCCTCCTTGGTGTATTCAGGTTGTTCCAAGTCGGGTTCAGGCATGAGAGTAAGAATTGAGGGTGGGCCTAGTACTTGGAGTGGTCCCACTGGCATTTTTGCCACCCTTTTTGCCATGGTATCTGTGAGTTTGTCACCTTGGGCCTTGGTGGAGTCTCCTTTATGGTGTGCAGAACAGTAGGTAATAGCAAAATTCTTTGGCAGCCAAATGGCTATCAGGAGAGCAGAAATTTCTTCTTTGTTCTTGACTTCCTCCCTCTGCTGATGTAAGCAGGCCTCACTCCTGGTACAAGGTGCTATGGATGTGTCCAGTAGCAAGGCTGTTGGTGTAAATGTTGATGGTGGGACCATGCCCCAATTTTAGAGTCTGTGTCATGCCCCAATCTTAGGACCTGGGTCATGCCCCAATCTTAGGGTCTGCTTGTTGTGCTGACTTTCTCTGGGGCAAGAATTGAGCCCAAATTACCTTGGAGAGGGTTACTACAGCTGTTCCTCCGTATCTGACCACATCCTACATGTAGCTTCTCCCATTGGTGTACAGGGTCTCATCCACCCTTCCAAAGGGCTGGTCTCAGAGGTCTGGATGGCCCTGTTGCAGGTGGTCCATAACTTGAGCACAGTCATTGGTTTGACTGCTCATCGGGATCAAGCAACAGAGATGCCAGATTCAGTACTGTAGAAGGTGAGAACCTGATGCTGGTTGTGTCTAGTAGGAGAGCCTGGTAGTGGGTAATGAGGGCATTTGAGATTCAATGCTCAGGAGCTCCCCACAGGAGCATCTCAATTGAGTGGGGGGTAGCAATGACTACCTCCTGTCCCACGGTCAGCTTATCAGTCTCCTTCAACAGAAATGCTGTGGCAACAATGGCTCATCTACAGGCAGCCCATCCTACAGCTACAGGATCTAGGCCTTAAACAAGTACGCCACTGGCCTTTTCCTGGGTCCAAGGTTTGAGTCAGAATGCCCTTAGCCACTCCATGTTGTTCTTTCATGAACAGATGGAATGGTTTGGTGATATCAGGCAGGCCCAAAGCTGGAGCTGACATCAGTGCCTCCTCCAGTTTTTGGAAAGCCCCCTTTTCCTTAATTTTCCAACTTAAAGGGCCATTGTCACCCAGGCTCTGGTATAAGAGTTTAGCTGTTTCTGCAAAACTCGGTATCCACAGTAGCAATATCCAAGGGTTCCCAAAAATTCTCTCACCTGTCTTTTATCCTGAGGTCCAGGGTTACTAACAATGGCCTGAATCCTACTCAGCTACAGTGTCCTGTTGCCACCCTCCAGGCAGTATCCTAGATAGGTTACCTGACTGGAGCAGAGTTGGGCTTTCTTAGCAGAAACATGATAGTCCAACCATTGGAGTGCCTCAAATGGTTCTTTGGTGGCTTGCCAGCATTCTTCGAGAGTGTGAGCGGTCCTCATCCACATACTGTAGGAGGGTAATGTTCTAGTGCTTGTGGAGGTACTCAAGCAGGTCTGTGGTAAGGTCTTCATCAAATAAAATAGGAGACTTTTTGAACAGTTGAGGTAGCTGCATCCAGGTCGGCTAGCCACCAAACCCGACTTCAGGGTCTCTCCATTCAAAAATGTATATGGGCTGACTTATAGGCACCAAAGTCAGGGAGAAAAAAACATCTTTTAAAGCCAGGATGGTGATGGTGTACACGTTTTTTTCTGGCTCTAGCAAGCTATGCCTAGTTTGGCATTGTTGGATGAATAGTTTTCACCTCCCTCAAGTCCTGTACAGGGTGGTAGTTCTTTGTGCCCAGTTTAAGGACAGGGAGTAAAGGAATGTTCCAAGGTGAGTGATAAGGGATCAAAATCCCCACTTCCTTCAGGTTGCTAATGTAATACCACATTTGGCATCCCTAGAGATGGGGTATTATTTCACTCATAGGTGTGTCAGATCTCAGGAAATAAATGATGACTGGTGGCCTGTGTGAAGCCAATGGGGGACAGGGCTTGATTTCTGACCATACTCCTGGAATTTCTGCATAGTTCTTCAAGGAAGGGACTACCTGTTTCTGTTCCCTGCTCATCGGAATGTTTTTCTACCATTCTGTGTTCATCTGATAAGGGGCAGGTTACTAGTATGGCTGGGTGCAGGTTTTTCATGTCCATAGTAGTTTCAGTCTTGCTAAAAGTAACTTTAGTGCCTAGTTTTCTTTACAAGTCCCTGCCAATCAGGGGAAAAGGGCAATCTGGCATAGTCAGAAAAGAATGTGTTACAGTACATTATCCGAAGACTACCTTGTGTGTGGTGGTCCAGGCATAGCTTCCAGTTCCAGTGGCTCCGTAGTTGGTAGTTCTTCTTTTGGCAAGTGGGCCCATGGGTTGGGTTAACACTGAACGGGCTGCCTCAATGTTCACCAGGAACTAGAGTGCCTTGCCCCCAAGGCTCTCAGGGGCACATGAAAATGGAGCCCTAGTCCCTGTCAGAATGTATTCACTAAGTTGAGGACATTTTCCCCATTCTCTTTCTTTCCCTGTGGACATTCATTTTTCCAGTATCCTTTCTCCTTACAACAGGCACATTTGTCCTTCTCTAGTCTGGTTCTGGGCTGACTTGACCATATGGAAACAGAGTACTACAAGATCCTGGGAACCGGTTCATATGATTCTATGGCAATGGTGTCAGCATACACAAGTCCCATGCCAACTCAGGCAGACAAAAACCCAGCATAGAACTTGTGAAAGGAACAGCAGACCCCAATCTTAGCTGAAGATATATTGGCAACTGATTACTGCTGGGTGAAGAAAAGTTGAGCTTCCTAAATCAAAGGTCTCTAGATAAGCTGACTAAACCTCAGAAATGAACTTGCACTGAGGACTGTCTTGGGAAAACAAACTTGACCCAATAGGCCTTAACACAGACAGAATGACAGAATGTATGAATTCCAGTGGGGGTGCTATGTGAGGGTTCTAGTGGGGAAGGGGATATAAAGATGATTAAGATTGAGACATTCTATATGAAGTACACAAAAATTCAATAAAAACAAATTTAAAAAAATATAGAAATAGCTCTTCTTATGTGTCAGCAATGAAAAGCATACAGCTTGATCATATAAACTCCAAATACCTTAATAGATACCTTAACAAAGTATGTATATTGAAAAAAATAAGCATATAAACACACACTTCTTGTGTCATCAGGAATGTGGAAAATTAATATAATATTAGAATGTAGAGCTGAGCATTGTGGCTCAGGCCTTTAATTCCAGCAGTGGGGAGGCAGAAACAGGCCTCTGTGAGTTCAAGGCCAACCTGGTGTACATAGAAAGATCCATGCCACCTGGGCTACAGGGAGGCTGTGTCTCAAAAAGATTTAAAAAAAAAAGAAAGAAAGAAAAAGAAAAGGAAAAGAAAAATGGGATACAGAAAGAAAATAACTGTTGCAGTTGCTGAATTTCAAACTGCTAACACTATAGAAATAACATCATTCATTCAGGACTGATGGAAATGCAAAAGAGTGAAACTAAACATACTAAACAATCAAGTGTTCATATTTACTTAAAAGATTTAAACACCTATATTGACACAGTAATTACAGCAACAACAATAACAAAACCTGAAAACACCCACATACAGAGGCTTCATTCATGATTGCCAAGAGCAGCAATTAGTCAGTATATCATTCAGTAGGTTATCAGCTAAAGAGTGGTAACAGTGGTATGTCAAAAAGATTGAATACTATTTAATGATAAAACAGAGTGAGGTATGAAAGAGTAAAAAAGGACTGGAAGGAAATGTGTGTTATGAAGTAAGAAAAGACAATCTACACATTCTATAAAATGCATGATTCCAAATAGCTTGAATTCTGGAAAGGCTAAACTATAAAAATAAAAACATGATTGGCTGAGGTTGGGGGGGATTCAAGATTTTTGCATCATTGGAATTTCCATTTGTGATATTATAAGCATGTATATATGTCATTGTACCTTTGTTCGAACTTATAAAACATTCAGTACTGAAAGTGAACTTCAATGTAATCTGCTGACCTTGGTGGACAATGTATCACTCATGACTCATTGTTTTCAACCAACTTACTTCAACTTACCATGACAGCTTCTGCAAGATGTCTCATTGGATGATATTAGGAAAGGCTCTCCACGTAGAGGAGCACTGAGTAATTGTGGTCACCAGCTGTGGCTGCTCTTCCGGCTATGGCTGTTCTCCTGCTCTCTCAGTTCCTCCGGTCAGTCATCTGGTCTGGACCCCAGGGCTGGTGAGGCATATGAGCCAGGGTCGCTGCATTCAGATGCAGGAGACCAGGTTCAGTGACACAGATCTGCTTTATTGCAGGAAAGTACGGGCTTATATACTTGTAATAGTCCAATCATAACACAGCATATGGGATCCCTTATTAGCATGACAGGCTAGTATCCTATTACAATCTAGAGGGCCAGATGCCCTATTAGCATGATAAGTTTCAGTTTCTCTAAGTTTTGGATTCCTGGAAACCATGTGACTTACATAGTTTTCTCTCTGATAAGAAACAGGAAGCACTGCATTCCAGCATGATAGGTATGTAAGGCAAAAGGCAAATCAGTCACAAGATTTTCCACAACATCTTCCCCTATTTCTTCATTTTTAAGAGTGAGGCACAGTTCAGAATATATAGCATACTGCTATCAGTCCGGGGGCTGTATGTGGCAGATTTTTCTATTGTGCATCAAGGCAAGGTAGAATGGCTTTGGAGGCAAGGGATTGATCCCTTATTGTGGGCCCCATCTTTCAAGATGGTGAGTTCTATTGAGAGCAGGCTGGGCCAACTCCATGCCAACCAGTGGGAGTCAAGGTTCTTTGCCTTGGCATTGTTGTCCCCACCTCAAGGGTCACCCAACATTATGAAATGTGCCTGTCTTAGGTTGTCCAATCTTTTGGATCTTACCCGTCATTGAAGACCAGCCCTCAAAGGGTGAGTCCCTTGGTATAGTCTGGCAGAAGGAGAGGCAGTGTATCAAGCTTTGGCCCATGCAAAGGCCTCTTAAGGGCTAAGAATTCAATAAAAGCCAATGGAGCAGGGTCATCTCATCTGGAGTAACAATGGGGATTAGGGAGTGGCAAGTTTTAGGCATCGGTCTCACAGTCTGCCAACAGGAGTATATATTGCGAGGAGTTTCCTATGGCTCAGGCAGTCAGGCCGTTATCTCAGGTCCATTGCATGGTTGTTCTGAAGTCTATGCTCAAGCCTATTTTTCATAGCTTTATTATTATAGGTTGGTAAGGGCAAGGAACAGCAGGTCCTTGTTTGCAGAGACATGCCTGGCAAGCTCTGGAGGCAGGGCAACAGCTAACTGAACCAGAGAAATACAAGTTTTAACAAAATTATCAAGACCCTTAACAATGCAGCTTCCAAAAATCAGGAGTTAGCAGTAATGATGGCACACATAATAAGGAACACAGACAAAGGTTTTCCTCTGGATTGAGGACTTATCTTAGCTAATGTCTCTGTTTGCGGAGAGAGATGTTAGAGGTCTACCCAGGTTGGTGGCTTTCGTGCTCTGCAACATTGGATCAGTCTCTCGGTGGTTTAGAGGTGTGCTGCTTCCTCCAGGGTCAGGGCTTCCATCTCCAGGGCTGGTGGTTATGGAGGGAGGTTTTCCCTTGCAGGCAATTCTGATGCTCTGGGCTGGGATCCAAATGGGGGCTGGAACATTATTTCAAAAGACACAAGCATAGCCTCGCCCTTTTGTTAATAAGAGGTGTGGACCTTTCCATTCACTTGTGAGAGGGCCCTTCCATCTCACCATGGGGGCAGGAGTGGGCTGAGTGAACGCCCCCCCCAATGCTTTATTGATGGTGGGAGGCCACTGGAGTCAAATTTTAGAAAATTTAGTACAAATAGAGCTTGTTGTATAACAAAATTGGGGCCCTTATAGCAGGGGCCTTTATCATTGTCTTCTCCTATTTTCTGTATTTGTTTAATGAGTGCTTGGAGGGGATGTTCAACAATCCCTTGACCCTGAGGATTGTAAGGTATACCAGTTATATGCATAATATTCCAGTCAGAGCAAAAATGGCTGAAGGTAGCAGAAACATAACAAGGGCCATTATCTGTTTTTATTTGCCAAGGAATTCCCATAAGGACCATGGCATACTTGACAGTCCTAATGGCATGAGAAGCCATCTCACCAGAGCAGACCATCACAAAATGGACATTGGAATAAGTGTCAATAATATGATGGATATACTTGAGCTTGCCAAAAGTAGAAAAATGAGTGACGTCCACTTGCCGTATGTTGTTGGAATCAAGGCCTCTAGGGGGAGTTCTGGTGGGTTGTAATCGTTCCAGTGGCAGAAGAGGGCCACAAAAGGAGCAGGCACAGACCAAATGCTTACAGCTCTGAATTGGTATAGCTTGAGAAGAAAGATGAAAACAGGTGTGTAAGTGTCTAGCTTGTTGAATTATGGTGGAATCTGGGTGGCACTCAGGACCAGTTTATCAGTGGCAGCATTGCCCTCTGCCAGAAGCCCCAGAGATTGGTATGAGAGCATAAGTGTTGAATATATGAAGGGGCAGAGCGCTGCTCAAGTAACAGTTGTAATGAGGAGAGCAAGAAATCAAGGGGACTCTGGCGGGACTGGGAAGTGCAAAGGCCAGATGCTGTACAGTCTGAACTACATAAGCACTGTCAAAAAATATTACAGGGAGTTGTAGGGAGATCATGAAAGACCTGTAACATGGCTGAGAGCTCTCCGAACTGTACAGACCACTGGAAAGGGAAAACCTTATGTGAGGAGAGTTGTCCTTCCTGGTAAATTACATAACCAAATTTGCATTTACTAGAATCAGTAAAGATTAGAGGAGCCTTAGGAAGAGGGTTACACTTTGGGAATGCCTGGGGAAATAGGGACAGGGGAAGCTGTCATATTCCTTGAAGGAGTTTATATTTAGGATAATAATTGTCATATTTCCCCTGATAGACTAGTAGGAGAGTTTGGAACCCAGGATTGTCAAGGAACAATGACTGGAGCATGTGAAGTGGAAGGGGAAGAACCAACAATTTGGGTTTGCAGCCATACAGAAGGCAGGAGGTGTGGACAAGTTTAAGGGATAGCATAGCCCATGCCTCAATAGCTGGGGTGACCTTGTGAAGTTGACTCTATGAAGAGTGGATCCATATCAGGAGGCCCTGGGTCTATTTACAAATGCTTGGGACAGGTGAGAATTGATCTTTGTGACAACACATTGTGCCTCTGGAGAGAGCTTGTGGGGAATGGAGACCATATTAGTACCCCGCAAGAGGTCAAAGAGTGGTGTAAGCTCTTCTGTGGACATGGGTAAGAAGCCCCATATCCAATTGATGTTTCCACAGAGGGTCTGTGCCCCTGAAAGGGTAATCTCATCTGGTAAGGTAAGAACAGGACCTATGGGCTGGATAACATCTTGAATAGAGTGGCCCAAAAAGGTATAATGGACATGTAACTGTATTTTATCTGCTGCAATAGTAAGACCTAATGCCTGGAGGTTTGTTTTGAGTTTTTGAAAAGCTCCTTGTAAGATCTTAGGATCCTTATGGGCAATAAGAATGTCATCCATATAATGTAAATTATAAACCTCAGTCACCAAAGGTCTTCAGGCATGGGCCACATAATATTGGCAGCTAGTAGGACTGTTTTTCATTCCCTGAGGCAAAACCTTCCATTGATAGCATTGAACTGGAAGGTTATGGTTAGTGGCAAGTAAGAGAAGGCAAAATAGGGCTTATCATCATCATGAAGAGTAATAGAGAAGAAACAGTCCTTAATACCTATTATAATAACTGTGCATTCTTTGGGAATAGCAGTAGGGTGAGGCAGTCCCAGTTGAAGGGCCCCTAAAGGCTTCATATGCTCATTAATAGACCTTAAATAATGTAAAAATTTCCATTTTCCTGATTTCTTTTGTATTACAAAAATGGGAGAATTATGAGGACTAAGGGAGGGCTCTATATGACCCAAGGATAATTGTTCCTGGACCAAAGAAATCAAGTGAGTTAATTTTGGTAAAGGAAGAGGCCACTCCTCCACCCATATGGGAGCTTTAGTGTCCCACGTTAGTTTGATTTGGGGTGGCTTGGGCAGTGAAGCAGTGGCTGTAAGAATTGGGGGTAAGGGTGGGGGGCATTACCTAACCGCTGGTCTACAATGCGGTCATCATAAAAGGCTTTGTCATCTGTAGTTAAAACAGCTTCCACTTTGCAAAGGATATCTCTCCCCCACAAATTATGGGGAAGCCCCGCAGCTAAGAGTGGTCTAACAGTTCCTGTATTGCCACTCAGATCAGTCCAGATTACCAGGACGTCAGACCAGTTGGGTGTTCTGTAAACCCCCAACCCCTTATATAGTGGGTCCAGGTTTGCAGTGCCAATGAGACAATGCTTCCTCTTGTCTGATTACAGTAATATCGGCCCCTGTTTCAATTAGGCCTTTAAACTTATGGCCATCTAGGGAAAGTTGCATCCTAGGCTTATGCAAATCAATAGTTATCATCCATTGACGTGGGGGGTGTATTCCCTTACTTCCTCTCTTTGGGTGGGGCTAAGAGGCACCCCATTGCCCATTTAAAAGCATCTTTTGTATGGGTTTACAATCTGCATCCACCTTAGAGCTGCATTTTCTTGCCCAATGAAAGTTTTTGTGGCATCTCGGGCATTTTGAAGGGGGAACCTGGCTCCTTTTGGCCTCTTTCATAATCTTATTAGGGCAGGTACATGACCAATGTTCCTGTCCACTGCAGGCCCAACATTTGCCTTTGTCCATCTCAGCCTGCGGCTGATGAGCAGCCAGTGCCCCAGCAAAGGCCGCGGCATGGGCCTGAGTGGTCCCCACATCTCTACAGGCCAGAATCCATTCAGAGACATCCTTGTGTCTAATGGGTCCTATGGCAAGGTGACACTCTGTAGAGCAGCCTTCATATACAAGATCCTTGAGCAAGGCATCGGCAGCTCCCTGATGACTGATCTTTCTATTTGTACTTTGTTGGCATCTCTCAACAAAATCAGAGAAAGACTCGCCTGGTTTTTGTATTAATTTTGTTAATTTGGTATCACCGCGAGTCGGCATACTTCAAAAAGCATGAAGCACACAAAGCCGTACTTGTTCAAAGTAGTGGGGAGGTCCCTGTGCCTGAGCTTGGGGGGACTCAAAATTGCCACATCCTACTAGAGCATCAATTCCAATGTTTTGGAAGTTGGCATTTCTATTGCGCTCTGCCTGTTGTTCACATTCATCTTGGTAAGCAGCTTTCCATAAAAGGAAACCGCCTCCCTGTAAGCAAGCACAGGCGATATTCGGCCAATCATAGGGGGTATTGGCGAATGATTGTATCTAATAACTGACCAAACTAGGGGGAATGAATGCCATCCTCAACTGCTGCCTTATGCAGCTTTCTTGAGGTATCATGAGAATATGGATTCCAGACATTGGGTTTCTGTTGAACCTGATTGACGGTAACAGGGAAAAACTGTGGAAAATCTCCCATTGTCTCATAGGAGAGGGGCATAGGTGGGAGGGGCTTCCAGTCCTCCTCCAGGAGGGAGGGGTAGATGGACTGGGGGGGAACTTCCTTAAAACTAGTGCAAGATGGCAGAAAGTAGCCATCACCCTATAATGGCGGAGCAGAGGCTGCCTTAAATTCCCATTTTTCATCAAAGCCAATACAAGATGGCAGAGGGTAGCCACCACCTGGCAATGGCGGGGCAGGGGTGATCTTGACTTCCTGTTTTTCATCAGGGGAGCTCTCAAACCCCAATTCCTCATTTTTATATCATCATTAACAGTCATAGTTTCATCAGAATAAGAATCCATTAGTTTCGTTTTACCTGGAAATGCCTGGGACAAGCCATCCCCAGTGTCTTGTTGTTGTATTTGCTCATCTATCTCCTTTAATAAGAGACTGTCCTGTTCAGGGTCTTCAGGGGGAACCCCCCAAAGGGAGGCCAGAATGGCTGTCACAATGGGGTAGAACAGCCCAGACTGTGGGCGTCCCTCCCTGACTTCTCTATGCCAGGCCAAGAATAAAATGCAAGCCCATTGTTCAGGATCCCAGCAACATGAATCTGTAAACCAGGGGGCAAGAGCTAGTGTTTCATCTAAAACCTTAGTTACATCCTTTTCTGTTACCCTAATATGCCTATTCCTGAGGAGAGGAACCAGTGCAGCAGCATGGGGGCCAGCAGCAGCTGGATGACTATTCCCCATACTGGGGTCACTCACCCTGCAAGACATATCCAAAGGGATTCAGGAACCATTCAGAGACAATTGGTGAAGACAAGAGCACTATGCCCAACCGAAGATCACAAGCCAAAAGAAAAAGCAGAATAAAGCGAAAGCAGCAAACAACCACAGGAAGAGCATCTAGAAAGGGGGCATTGGGAGCCCAAGGTGTAACAGCTCAGAGTGTTACAGCTCTGTGAAGAGGGGGTCCCAGCCCCATGTTGGGCGCCAGGTGTGGTCGCTGGCTGTGGCTGCTCTCCTCTGGCTATGGCTGCTCTCCTGCTCTCTCAGTTCCTCTGTTCAGTCATCCTGTATAGACCCCAGGGCTGATGAGGAGTCTGCACCAGCATCGCTGCATTCAGACGTAGGAGACCACATTCAGTGACACAGATCTGCTTTATTGCAGGAAAGTATGGGCTTATATATTGGTAATGGTCCAATTCTAACACAGCATATGGGATCCCTTATTAGCATGGCAGACTAGTATCCTATTACCATCTAGCAGGACAGATGCCCTATTAGTATGATAAGTTTCAGTTTCTCTAAGTTTTGGATTCCTGGAAACCATGTGAATTACATAGTTTTCCCTCTGAAAAGAAACAGGAAGCACTGCATCCCAGTATGCTAGGTATGTAAGGCAAAAGGCAAAATCAGTCACAAGATTTTCCACAACAAGTAATATGATAAACTAAAACCTCCACACTCTCAGTGTTGCAGTGAATTTAGAATTATTCTAAAAAGATAAAATATTTTAGAAATGGTTTGTTTGTAATGTAGAATTTTTCTATTCAGGTTTGTTTATTTTTCCACCTGATCAGATTCTGAAATTGCATTTTTTTTTATGAATGGGAGCACTATTTAATTTTTGATGTGTCCTAACTGTGTTGAATTACGATACTCTGGGTGACAATCTGTCTTGGTATTTGTGATGTCACCTTTGATCTCTTTAGATAATGTCTGTCACATTCTCCTACTGTGACATTAACATGTTTTTCTTTGTAATTTATAAGTAACCTGCTATGAAATATTTTGAAGTATAACTATCAAAGTTCTCTAGCTTTCATTTAATGATTTTAGTACAAGTCTAATGTTTTAGTTACATTAGTTCTACATTTACTTGACTTTCAATAATAGCACATAGTATCCCTAATTTAATTACTTAGGTCTTATATTATGTTTGAATGAACAATGTTATACATATGCAAACATTTTATCCTTGAAGATAAGATTGTTTTTTAAAAAGGAATGTGACATGATATATAAAAATGGCAAAGAAAGACCCAAAGTGCACAGCATGTATCAGGAGTGAGGAAATCTTGCAAAAGCTGTCATAGTAAGCATTACAGGGATTTGTTTTGTTAAATGCATTTAAAGAGAGCTGAGGCATTACATGGTTTGGGAAGCCAGGGAACATGACTTTTTAAGGAGTGGGGTCAGATGTCAAGGGTTTTAAAGATAAAAATGTTATAAAATTAGTTTGTTTTTATGAAATGGAGTTGTTTTACATTTGAAAATGTAGAAATACATATTTGTGGACATGAGTATATATTTAGAGTAACCATGAGCAGAATTAGTAGTAAAGAGATAAGTAATCATAGAGTAATTCTCCAAGAGGTACTGTGGTGAAGATAGAAAAAATATTGTGGTGAAATTAGGTGAACCAAACACTTTTTCTAAGATAAGGAAATAGAAAAAGGTTTTCATCAATTTGTAAATGTGATCAGAGCTTTGCACTCCAGATATTACAGAGACACTTGAAAATACAAAAGAATAGAACTACTGATGTATGGTAAACAATGGCCTGACCGAGTCTCAATTCCATATTTAATCAAAATAGGGAAAGACAGTCTTAAAGACTATGGTTCAGTATCCAATGAACAATAACATAAATAGTACATTATGCTTTATGTAAAGTTTGATTTTGTCTATACAGCATATTTGGCAATATTACCTGATGATGGGGAAAGTAAATCTCCTGTGATATTGTGTTCTCAGAAAAGAATTCTACCTTTCAGAATGTGGTTTCTAAAAGCACAATCCATAAATTGTTGATTCAGAGGAGCTGGGACTTTTGTCCAACTTGGAGAAATTGTTCATTTATTTGTTTGTATGGTGGATTGATGGGTCTTTAGTTTTCTAACGGCTTATCAAATGGAATTAATTATATGTCACATAATGATGAAAACGCTGTAAAATTCTCTGTGATAAAAAATACAGAGGCAAGAACGTGCATAGTGCATGTGAGGAAAGACGTACTGGCTGATAGTGTTCAGCACTCAGCTTGTTCTTGCTCTTGCAAGCTTGTGCATATTTAACACAGCCCTTACAGCCCAGCAAGGCCTCCATGTTCACCTCCCCTTGCAGGCTGTGCACTTTGCATTTGGGGCTGTTTTCCTTCTCTTTCTGTGTCATCAAAGTGGTGATTTGTCCACAGCATGTGTTTGTTGAATAGAGGACAGAAGCAAGAGATTAAGCTGAAACAACAATTCAAGACAAAGTGATTACACAGGAGCCACATACTTGGCAGTTGTCTCAGTTTGTAAGGAAACATTCATTTTAAGCTTTATAAATTAGATCTATGAATTGAGGATATATTTTAGTGAAAACGTAGAGTTGAGCAATGTGTCCCTGCCTGTCTTGAAAGACTTTACTAGATTGGCAAAGCTGATGAATTTTATTCGAATTCCATAATGATTTAACACTACAAATACAATTTTCAAAGTGATACCACAGTATAGTCTACTGATATGGCTAATAATAATAATTTTGGAAGAACAGAATTGTATTTTGCTTTCTAGTCACCATTTAGAAAACAAATTAGAATTAAAGCATAATGAATAAAAATCATGCTTGTCATTTCTTATGTCAACTTTTTTATTAACAAAGTTTTTTTCTTGGACAATTTCATACACGTATATTGTGGTTGTTTGAATGAGAATCATTCCACATCGGCTCATGCATTTGAACAACTGGCTCCCAGTTGGTGTCATTGTTCAGGAAGGTTAACTAATAAACATATAATGCATTCTGATTGTTCTCACCACCAGCTTCTCTCATCTGCCTTCATCCCCTGTCCACCCTCCTTTCTTCTCTACTAATCTCTTTGTCAAATTCATGTCCTTTTATTTTGTTTGTGTCCCTGTGGGTTTGAACACGGCCCTCTGCATGGCCTTGGGACCAGGATTATCAACTGGAGCCTGGCGGGTACAGCAGGATGTTCACAACTGAAGAATGTGCCCCATTCTAATTAGCCTATAGTTTATCAGTCAGGTATAGGGTCCCACAATCCCTCTCATTTCCATGACTGACTCTTGGCAGGCCTCTCTTGTGCAAGCCCAATGTAAGTAATTACAGCTGCTGTGGGCTTGTGATGAAGTTGGGCAAGAGAAAGGGGTTTTCTGCTGTTATTCCTGTCTCCAGTTCCTTCATTCCTTCTGTCTCCTCATCCAAATGTTCCCTTAGATGCGGTAGTGTAACTAATTTATTGCTGAGCCCTCATCTGTCACTCATTCTCAGCATCTTAGGTAGCCAAGAGTCTCTGAATTCATCTACATCTACAGATGTAAGTATATCTATTTAGAAGGCATTTTCACATGTTTACATAGCTAAACATATGTAGTACTTTCCCTCATATGGCCTATGGGCATGGGTTTCTGACCAGACTTAGGATCCCTTCTGTGGAGTGAGTGTCTTGTGAGCGATTCTCACAAAGCTGTACCACTATTGAATACTTGCGTACATCTTATGTGACAGGTTGGTGTTGCACTTCTTAGAGTTTGCTGCTGTATAAGATTATTGATGCTTTTCTCCTGGAGCAACTTGAACAGTATTATCTTGAACTTTAATAGGGAGTCAGCAGGAAGGAGGTTTTGGGATCATTTCCATCTTCATTCCCCTAATATTTGCAACCATGGCATGTGGTGATTTCCACAGTAGGGTTTTATCTTCGGGTTTTTATGGAAAGCAAGCATAGAGGCCAAAGTATATATTGACTGAGACGTCTCTGGGGCAACCCTGAATGACAGAGGAGGTAGTCTGTACCTTGTTAGGTATCTTTTTGCTTCTAGTCTTAGCATGGTTTGTATACTGAGTAGTTCCCTTCAAATATTTTAATGTGTTTAATTGGGTCAGATCATAGTAGATTTCCATATGGCTTTCTCATACTGCCCGCTTGGTTTTTGTTGGCACTCTTTCTCTATCCCCCATTCCCTTCCCTGTTTAAGCTTTTCCACTACAGGAATATCTCCTCTATATTTTCATTTTGTCTCTGTTCTAGTACCTTCTCTAGCTTACATTCACCACCCCATTGTGTCATCTTGAATAAACCAACTTAATCTAATTTGAAATCAGCAAGCAATCTTAACTTCACCTACAGTTAAATTCTTACACTAATTAAATTTCTAGGCATATTTTTTACAGAGTACATAGAGTCTCAGTACATACATAGTGTTTGAATCAACTACCAGGAGATGGCTATAATGAAATAAGTTTTCTTGGTCAGTTTTTGTGTTGATAGATATAAATAATAATTTTCATCAAAAGTTATGTCAATGTATAACATGGTTCTTAGGAAGAAAAAGAATAAGACAGTGTTTATTTCAAGCCAAATATGAGTAACCATGGCCTGGAAACATGGATTGCTGTTGACTCAAATACTATACTGTAACATGAAAAGAGTTTCAAGACATTTTTATAATAATTAAGATTCAATCAAGGAATTTACCAAATGTATTGATAAGGATTACAGGTAAGTGGGCTACATGAAAGTGTAGAAAACTTTGGTATAGATGCTTGATATATGGAATTAGTTGAATATTTTTCCATGTTATAAGAGATAGTCAGTAGAGTAGAAGTCACTGCTGTAAATGGAAATTTCTTTTTTTAAAGATAATATTGTTTGTTATTTGAAAGTTTCATACCTTTATACAATATATTTTGATTATATCTACCCTCCATTATCTCTCTCTCATTCCTTCTAGTATAACTCACATCTTCATCCTCTCAGTAATAATAAAAGTCTTGAAATAGTCTTTGGTAGATAAGCAACTTGATGTGAAATTAGCAAGTTAGAGGGTCCTAATATATCTAAGGAAATTCATAATGAAAACATTTAGCGACTATTTTGTCTAGGAAATAAAAAAATTCAGGGTATCTTTCCCTCTTGAGTTCATACTAAAGGATGCCATAATAATATTTTCCTTTGATAAAGAATTTAGCTTTGGTTGGGAATTACTAGAGAAGAGAACACATGGAAAGAGAAATAAAAAAAGCTGAAAGAGGCAAATCAGAGTAAAGTCGGTGAGATCAAGGTTTGAGAGGCTAGAGTCCTCAAGATTCACCTTTAGTTCTGAGATAACCTTTAAAATTTTTAATAATTTCCTACTTTTTAATATAGTTCTATGGCTGAAGAGATGGGTCAGGGGTTAGGAACACTTGCTATTCTTCCAGAGGACCCAGGTTCCATTCCTAGCACCCATATAGTGGCTCACAATCATCTATAACTCCAGTTTCAGGGCATCCTACACATGCAGGCAAAACACTCATACAATGAAATCATATAAACGTTTAGATACAAAGAAAAATTGTATATTTTATTTTAAATTATATAATAGATACCAGTGAGCCATATGATTTAAGTTACATTGCCTGAGTTAAATATCCTGAAGAAAATCAGCAAAATAAACTATTGTATATTCTCACATTTTTCTTCTTTTATAAGTATTTTTATTGAATTTTTGTAAATTTCTAACAGTATATTTTGATCATATTTAGACCACCTCCCTTTCTGCACTCCTCTTTACTACCTCCCACCCAATTTCATGTACTTTATTTTATATTTATATTTATATTAGGGTCTACAGAATCAAATTTGTGTCCCCAAATGCCCTCTACTTTGGGTCTACTCAGTAGAACCTGGTTAATCTACCCAGAGTGACAGTGAAAGAACAGTGATTTTCTCCCAGCAGCTATTTTTTCTAATAATTCCTTGACAAAGTTTCACTTTTCTTACACACTTTCCTCCTTCTATATTGGGATTTGTCTGGTTTGAACTTATGTGGAACTTGTACACAAAATTAACCATTTTTTCTGATTGTATTTATGCTCTTTCTCATAAGATGAAGCCCATATATGACACTGATATCAGGCCTAAGAACCTGTGGTTAGAGAAATCCCAGGCCATAGGGGAGAATCTACTACTATTATTCTGCTAAATAGACATAGTATTAAACTGATTCCTATGGGCTATTTTGTACCATAGATTAATGCATCTCTCAACTCTTACCATAGTAACTTTCTCACAGAGCAGATGGTGATTAACACAGAGACACACAACTGGCCTACATCCAAAGAATAAGAGACTGCAGAGACTGGCCTACATTCTGAGAAAAAGAGATTGGAGGGTGCTTATTCCTAATAAGACACCTATATCAAACTTTTGCCTCCCAAGGCTCAGGGATCACTGACAAACGGGATAAAATGATTATAAGAGCTAGTCACAGTGAATGACCATGAAGAAACAGTTTTCTAGAAAACTAGACAGTTACTCATATAAATAAATGTAATAAATTTTGAGATGTAGCCAAAGAATGATGAAGTGAAGAGGCCATTGAAATGGAAGGTCATGTACATTTCAAGTATGAGAAAGCTACTCCCTATGTTGATGGGATTTTATAGAGCAAGGAATCAGAAACTCCAAGAAGTCTCTGATACAGAAAGGGAGTCACACACCCAAGTGAAAGAAGCAAAAAGCAGAAGAGAGTAGGATTTTTTTTTACCCCAAAATTACAAAAATATGGATTCCTGCAATAACTAGTCCTATTCTCTTGCCTAAGGAATGGAGGCCTGATGACCATTTATCAGAATCTGTCATACTCTGAGAGCCATGCATGTCTTCTGAGCTGCTGAAATGGTGATATAACAAATGATTATTGTCCTAATTTGATAATCACTGTGGTCTTTAGTGTTTGCACTAGAAAACTAATCCAGTATTTATTCACAAAGAAAAGTCAATATCCTAACAAAAATTCTTCAGGACCAAAGAATAAAATAAAAGATGTCCTATATTAGATTCATTACTATGTCAGGAAGATCATTTCCTAGGGGATTATGTAATATACTTTTGTGAACCTACAACAATATTCTCATTATTTCTTGCCATCATTCTTTCTGGGCCACATTCCCTAACTTCATTTTTACTGAACATTTGTGTGGTGGTTAAAGAACAAAGGCTTGGTGATGCATAAATGTTTATACTTAACAAATTTGGTTGCTTATTATCAAATTGTGGATGCATTTATCAAAAATTTTAGAGTATTATGTAGAATAATAAGTTGTGGCAAGTAGAATATTTTATGTCTGTTTGGACTACTATAAAATGCCATAATATAAGTAACTTGCAAGTAGCATAAATTTATGATCTGAAGAGAGAGGAGTTTAAGCATAAAATGCTGGTGAATTTTGTTTCTTATGAGAGGCCACTTGTTCTCAGATAATATTTTTTTTCATCTTCTTCACATGGTGCAAAGTTTTCTCTGGGATCTGCTTTATAGGGACAGTGATCTCATCTAAAAGATGGAGCTATAATGACTTAATGGCTCTCCAAAGGCCCTCCCTCTGTGCACCGTCATGAGGCAATGATTTCAATGAATACATGTTATAAGAACTAAAAATTTCAAATGGTATTAAATAAGTAGAAAATGAAAATATTTACTTTAGTAAATTTTAGTGTATAAGCCACATAAATATGCTGAAAACGAATTTGTAAATTCAAACTTCCTTATAGCATGTATGTTGACTTAAGTTGAACAATTAGATTCTTAACAAAAGAGACATGAGTTAAAGTCTGAGATTTCCTACTTATTCTCAGACTGTTTTTGAGCAAGGTATACAATATTTCAAAGGGTGTAGTTTTCTCACTTGTAATTTGAAAAACAATAAAAACTCCTTTGTTAGATTATAAGAAAAATTCAGTAAGATAAGGAATATAGTGGTAAGTACTATGCCTTCAACACAGTCAACAAATATTTATTGCAGAAATAAATGGCAACCATATATATATATATATGATGTTTCCTTGTAGCCCCAGCAGGCCTGGGACTCACTATGAAGACCAGGCCACTTGCCCCTGTCTCCTGCGTGCTGGAATTAAAGGTGTGCACCACCACACCTGGATGATTATTTTTATATTTCTAAATCTCTCAAATGATTAGAAAAATAGCTCAACAGCTAAGGGCACATACTCTTCTTGCAGAAATCCTAATTCAATCCCCTGTTTTCACATAGCACCACACAACTGTCTGTCATTCCAGTTCAGGGATCCTCAGGATCCTCTTCTGGCCTCAGTGGGCACTGTATTAGGTGGTACACATTTCTATATAGGCAAAACACTAATACAAAAATAATAAATAAATAAATAATAATAATAAATAAATCATGCTGAGCATTGTGAGACACATCTTTAATCCCAGCACTCAGTAGGCAGACACCACACAACTGTCTGTCATTCCAGTTCAGGGATCCTCAGGATCCTCTTCTGGCCTCAGTGGGCACTGTATTAGGTGGTACACATTTCTATATAGGCAAAACACTAATACAAAAATAATAAATAAATAAATAATAATAATAAATAAATCATGCTGAGCATTGTGAGACACATCTTTAATCCCAGCACTCAGTAGGCAGAGGCAGGTGAGAGCAAGACCAGCATATAGTGA
>NW_008352267.1:7466636-7479791 GCF_000622305.1 Nannospalax galili | reverse complement strand
TATAAAAGACCCTGTCTCAAAAATAAATAATAAATAAATAAATAAATGGAAAATAAATAAATAAATAGTAAACAAATAAATATCATAATGTATCTGAATAACTTATGTATGCTTAGGTTCTTTATTTTCTATAGTTCCTTTACTATAGTCCTTTATATACCTTTATAATTTTACAAAGTTGTGAGCACAGCAGAGCTAGAATTTTGTACTGTTTTCCTTTCATTTACTATGGTGCTTTATAAGATTTAGATTATGGGTGAAAAGGTATGTCTTAAAGTTCCTAATCATTGCAAAGACAAGATAATTCCAAATATTTATACTAAAAAATGATAAAAATGTCTGAAGATGTGCCATTTTTTAATATATAGTATTTTTAGTTCTTGAAATTATAGCCTAATATAAAATATTCAAACTATAACATAGGCCTTTTAGGATATGATTCTTGACTGCCTTTGTATCAGCTATATGGCAACAATTTCCCTTTTCCTTAAGAATTAGTTTTAATACTTTCATATGAATTGGTTTATTCTCTGTAATTATTGCATAAAGTTTATATTAGTCATTTTACAAATAATCACATAATTATCTTATGTATATGTGTAAATCCTTAAGTATAGATTACAAACACATACATATGATCTAATCATGTCATTTTAAAAAACACTTGTAAGTTACTTTTTTCAACTTTACAAATGATTTAGTTTTATGTAACCCAATTAGTCAATCTCTTCTGTGATCCTTTGTTTCAAAACTTATGCAATTTTTACTGTCACAATAATCCAATTAAACATCAATTTTATTTTTTAATTATTTCTCTATGTTTTCCTGGTGTCTGTTTATGTGACTCTCTACATCAGTTCTGTCAATCATAACTTGTTTTGTTGATAGAAATATTCTATATTTGCACTGTACAGTGTAGACCTATCCAGCCTAACATTTCTCCTGGTACTTAAAATGAAAGTAAGACTGTGTTGAAACCCTTAATATTAATAAGGATATTTATAGTGCACAAAATATTGTACTTTACTAATAGCAAAACTGCCATTTATTTTTTGTTTTTGGATAGAGGAAAAACATTTAATAGATTTGCTAGAATCTCTATGTATTCGTTCTCATTTATTGAAAAAAATCCATTTTTTATTAATTTCTCTATCATGTATGTGCATATTCAAGATGATACATATTCACCTATTTGAGATGAATACTCTTATTTTTAGGCGTATTTTTCTTTATGTTTATAAATTTGTGTGCCTTATAATTATAAATATACATTGATTCACATATGTGTTTTATATATATATTTATCGTGATTATATACAGATACATAGATTGATATTCAGACATAGTTCTTGGTCAGAAAAGAAAGTTAATAGGCAAAACATCTAATAAGTGAGTAGTAATCCAGAAAAAAATGTGAGGACTGTCTTGAGGTGGGTATCACATTTAAGATACACATTGAAAAGAATTTCTAGCTGTAAATGCTACAATGGTGCTGACCAATCAGTTACCCCTTAGAAGAGCAATCTATACACCCAAGTAACTTTATTTATTTACATATTTATTTATTATTTATTTATGTTTATTATATGTGTATGAGTGTTATGCCTGAATGTATGAAGTTCACCTGTGTCATTCAGTGCCCACAGAAAACAGAAGAGGGGTTCAGGTCCTCTGGAACTTGAGCTATAGATGACTGTTAGCTGTCATACGGGTACTGGGATTCAAACCTGGCTCTTCTGCAAGAGTAATCAGTGCCCTTAACTGCCGAGTCATGTATCCAGCCCTGACCCTCCTGAGTAACTTATCTTGATAACTTAAACCTCTTAATGGTCTTAATGGATTAATAATCAGATAAAGAAGAGAAATACTGAACATGAAAAGAGATCCCAACATTGAAGCTAAAAATGTCCACTGAAGGTGGTTGCATACACCTGTAACACCAGCATTTGGAACATAGACACAGGAGGATTAGGAGTTCTAGGACAACCTCAGCTGTATAACCCTTATTATTGATTTGCCTCATTAGTGCAATAGGCAGTTATTTAGTCTTATAACACTGAATCTTAAAAATCAAAACAATTGATACAAAAATGCTGAAAATGTCCCAGCTTCCAAATTTAACTTTAAGATGGCCTTAAAGTAACATATTAGTTATTTTTCTATTGCTATGAAAAAACACCATGACCAAAGGAATTTACAGAGGAAAGAATTTATTTGAACTTACAGGCCAGAAAGTAGAAGAGTCCATCATGGCAGAGAGGCCTGGAAGAAAACAGGCACAGTAGCAGCCAAACAGCTGAGTGCTCACATCTTCAACAGCAAGCAAGAAACAGAAGGAGTGATACTAGAAGTGGGGCAAAGCTCTGAACTCTAAAAGCTCACCCTCAGTGACATCATTCTCTGTTCTGACCCGCAGGACAGTCAACGTGGGTACCTAGAGGGAGGAGAGAGGATGGAAAGGGACAAGTGACGCAAAGAATGGAGACAAGACAGGCTTTCTGATCAAGTCTCATTTATTGAACATCTACACAAAGTTTTTATAGTGAGGGAAAAAACAATTATCATGATTACACCACACCAATTGATCACAGAGAAAATTCCATAGTAACACCACAATTCTATAGTAAGGCCACAAATCATTTATAAGGTTAGACCTGTATGATTACAAAGTAATACAAAAAGTTTCTTAGGCAGTTTCATGAGAAATGAGGGAGTCTCTCAAGCGGTAAGTGCCTGAGTTAGAATAACATGTTTGTGTGAGGCTTTCAAGTATAGTCATCTGGTTAATCTCAAACCAGGTCAGCCTTGATGTCTAGAAAACAGCTTTGCCAGGAATCAGGTCTTGCTATTTCCTGGGGTGGGGGCCTACAGCTCTCCACAATTCTCCTGCTAGATCACACCTCCTAAAGATTCCATGACCATTGTCTTCCCCAAACAGCACCACCTACCAGCTAAGTATTCTAATATTTAGGCCTATGGAGGACATTTCTCATTCAAAACACAAGAGGGTCTTAACTAAAGACCTTGACTTAAGTTAAGGCTTTAATTAAAGAACTTCTATCTTGACCAAATTTTAGAAAATGTTTCTGACCCAAGCCCTTGGCCTCTCTTAGAGTACTTGACAAATCTTTAAACTATAATTAATCTGTTTAAATGTTAATCTTGTCATGAGTCTTTTGTTAGTTTTACAAACCAGAATGTCCTTAGGCATTTGGGGCCCAACTTATTTTTAAATATAATGATCAAATCAGATCTCTACCTTATCTCCCAGTGCTTGTCTGAGAGTGTAGGTACCTTACTTCTAACTTCAGTGGACATACTGAGGAAAACTGCAAAATGATTTTCAATCATGATATATGAGAACATTAACTTTTCCTTTATGTAGGATAAAAAGATATATCCTAATGGCCTATGATTCCCATCAATACCTGACACACTCTACCCCTCAGTCCTTAAGGGCTATCCTGCCTGCTATTTTAGTGGGAGTTCAGCTCAGACTGAATTCAGGCCTTTTTATTGTCTCTTGAAATTGTCTTCCCTAATTAATTTTTTAGGTAGCAGTTGCTTTAACTGTTCTGCCAGTCTATTTTCAATGCATTACCAACTATAGTTACTTCAAACCCTTTTTTAGGTTAGGACTGCTGTCTACTCACTGACAGAGGCTTACCTTTTAACCTTGAGAAAACACTGACCTTTGCCATACTGCACCAGGTTCTGCAGTCCTTTAAGCCTTAAATCATAACATCCTGGCCAAATCAGGCCCATGTCCAGTGATAACACTGCAAATGATTTTATGTGCAATCATATAGGAGTGCCTCAACTCCTTTCTCTGTCAAATCCTAATATGCAATCACTCATCATGCACTGTCACTTAACACATCACTCAAAGCTGCTATTTTTTTCCAAATTCTTTGTTATTCTGTGGTATGAGCTACATTGTTACCTTCCCAAACTGCAATAGCCTTCCAAAGTTCTTTGTACAGGTTGTTTCAAAGCTTTCTGTCTTTCATGGTCTAAGAGCAGGAGAAATGAGCCTTGTAAATAGGAACCTGTCTATTGGTAGTCTTGTATAAATTTGCCTTTGTTGTTTTCTTTTGCTCTTTACGTCATTTTCTTTCTTTTTTAAAAAATGTGTTTTTATTGAATTTTTGTGCATTTCAAACAGAATCTCAAATAATCTTAATAATCTTTCTAACCCAGTCCCCACCAGCACCCTCCCATAGCCCCCCCACCCCAACTAGAACCCATATACTCTGTCATCCCTGTGTCAAGTCAGTGTCCCAAGTTGTACCTAAGTGCAAGACCATCCACTGAGGTCTAGTTAGCCTATCTAGAGGCCCTTCTTTTAGGAAGTTCACCTCCTCTTCATCTAGCAGCAATCAGTTCCCAATATTTTTTCAGATAAGATTGGGGTCTATTGTTCATTTTCCCAGTTCTATGCTAGGTTTCTGTCTGGCTGAGTTTGCATGAGATTTATGTATGCTAACAACATTGCCATAGAATAATATGAGCAGGTTCCTAGGAGCCTGTAGGAATCTGTTTCCATATGCTCATGCACCTCTTACCTCCCTCTTACAATGTTTCCACTTCCTCTTCCACAATGGTCCCTGATCTTTGGGGCACTGAAGTTTAATATAGGAATGCTGTCCAAGGACCATCATTCAGCACTCTTGATACCTACCCTTTTGCCATTTGTGACCTTTTGTGTTCCTGGTCCTCTGTTGCATGAGGGGGCTTCATTTATGAGAACTGAGAGATTCATTAGTGTCCTATTCTTTACCTCTGTTCTATGTTTCATGAGCCTTAGGTGTAGAGGTTCATTGTAGATGTGTCACTTAGGCTTGGACAATTCATAGACAATGTCCATGTGTGACCAGTTGTGGTATTTGGTACTAGTCTCCGGTGCAAAATGAGCTTCTTTGATGAGTGGTGACAGGGATATTTGTCTGTAAATATAAGGATACATATTTTGCACATAGTATGAAATCACATTACTGTAGGGATGTGACAGTCTTGGGGTTTTCTTAAGATCTATGACTACTCCAGCCATGTATGTGTTTAGTTATGTTTACAGTACCACACTTGAATTTCCTCCCATATGTCGTATGCTGTGCCTGCCATTGGTGTGGTCATTTGGTATTGACTCTGGTATTGGACTGATGTTTTCCCTTGGCACCTTCATAATGCTCTCCAAAACTATGAGAGCTAGCCTTCAGGGGAAGTGGTTTCAGGTCAGTTGCTGCTCTATTGCTCCAAATCCTGTGTCTAAATTATGTTCCATCTTCAGCAGTAGGGTCTAATCTTTATGTTCTGGGAGGCCATCAAAGGCTGTAGCAATAGCCTGAGAAATATTGGAAGTCTTTTGGGCCACTCTGGCCAAAAACTCAAAGGAAGGTTTCTCCTGTCTGACACTATTTCTTGTTATGTAGCCTTTAGCTATACACATGGACTCATGAAGAGATAATGTACGTGTAATTTGTCAATAGATTGTTGGACTAATATGATTCTTTGTGGGTTTTTTTTTTTAGAACTGGCTAGGCATTATTTATCTGTCCTCTCTCTCTCTCTCTCTCTCTCACTCACTCTCTAATGCTTTCACCGTGGTTTCCCCATTAAATTATGTTCCCCGTTTTCTCCATTTTGCCTTTGATAACACCAGTCTCTTATGGTCCCCCCTCTCTTGAGCTCCTTCTTGCCCTTTATCCCCAAGTTTCCTTGTATAAACATCCCTCCCCTCTCCCCTTTGATCACATTCAATTGTAAAAAATTGCCTCTAATGTCATTTGGATTATTTGACATTTGACTATCCCCTTTTTCCCCTCCCCAATTTGTCTTTTTTATAATTATAAATCATCACATCACCCTTGGAGACACAAAAATGCTATGTAGAACCACATTTACATACATAGTCCTGAAGAGAATTTTGCTGGTTGTGGTGGTTTGAATGAGAATGTGTTCCCTGTGCTCCAAGTATTTGGACACTTCTTCCTTAGTTTGTGAGGCTATTTTGGGGACCTTTAGGAGGTGTGTTCATGCTGGAGGTAGCATGTCACTGTTGAGGGGTCAGTTCCAATCACTCTCTGCTTCTTGTGCCTGATTGAAGATGTGATCATGCAGCTTTCTGCTCTAGTCACCTGCTTCTGCCATGCTTGCTCTGCCATTATGAATCCTTAACCCTGGAATTTTAAGCAAAAAATCCTCTTCCATATGTTGCTTGGTCACAGTGCTATATCACAGCCACAGAAAAGTAACTAATACACTAATTTTTTTCCAATTATTTTTATTTTATCATTTGAAGTATCACTTCCTCAGAAATGCCATCTCTAATATTTATGAAATCTACTTGTTTTTATAAACACTTTTATATTTTACATATTAAAATTCAGTGTGTGTGTACATATGCCATTGTGTCTGTGTGTCAATGTGTCTGTGTATTTGTGTAGGTCAGAGGACAGCTTGTGAGAGTTGATAATTTCCTTCCAGGGATGGAAGGCAGGTCATCAGGCTTACAGTAAGTGCCCTTATACACTGAGCAGTCTTGTTGTGCTCACATTAGTACAATTTTGTCCTATCTTTGATCATATATTGCAATGAGAGTTTTTGTTGTTATTATTTATTTCTTTTCCTAGGCTACATATGTTGGGAAAAATGTATTTAATATTGTAGGCAGTTTTATTCTAGTATAGTAAGAGCTTGAAGAGCTATTGAATAAATTCTTTTCCATTATTTCAATGTTAAGTGGTCATAAAATTTAGCTGAAATTTAATTTTAGTTAGTTTGGCAGCTCCTATGAATTACATATCTCATTTGAAAAGATTTCCTTCATAACAAGACCTCAAGAGGTGTCAACACAAGTTCTCTTTGTTCTCCACTTAGTCTGAAAATGTTCCTCTGTTCCTTCCACTCTTGTTATGATCTAATAAAATAGTCAGTTACAAAGGCAGCTTCTACCATGAGACTCCTGTAGCTGTGAGGGATCCAGCACTCACCATGAGGACATTACTGCTTACCTCTCCTTGCTGCAGCACAAGCATCACTGATGACTGTCCTGTCTGCTAAATTTCATTATAAGACTAAATGATTCTTCAGATTTTCTATCACCTCTAGCACTTTGCCTAAGTAAATGGGCTGTAAACTATTGAAAACATTCTCTTTTTTTTTTTTTCTTTCAGAAATCATCTATACTAAGTTTCTGTTAGGTCAATGATCATTTCTGCATCTCTTCTCAAATTTTAATCTAACCCATGGTCACCATCAGCGGAAGTAGCTCCTCCACTCGCCCTGAGCTGAGGCCACTCTTCTGTCTGCTCAGTGCTGAGGCCGCTCTTCTGCTCGCCCAGTACCACCTTCTGTCATCACTGCGTCTGCCTGGTCCCAGACCCCAGGGCTGGTGAGGAGACTGTGTCAGTGTTGCTGCATTCAGACACAGGAGACGAGGTTCAGTGATGCAGATCTGGCTTATTGCAGGAAGGCACAAGCTTATATAGGGGTAGTGGTCCAATCACAGTACAGCAAGTAGGATATCTTATTAGCATAACAGGCTTAGCATCCTATTAGCATAACAGACAATGTCCTATCACAGAACATAGGGTAGGATGCCTCATTAGCATAATGGGTTTCAGATTACAGAGCCTGGATTCCTGGAAACCAAGTGATGCTGACTGTTGCAATATCTAAATGTTGCAATTTGGAATTCCAAGGGTGATGATTAGGGAGTTGAGAGCTCTAGGTATCAGTCTCATGATCTGCCAATGGGAGCAAATGTCACAAGGCGTTTCTTGTGGCTCCAGTAGGTTGGGCCATTGACTCTGGCCTGCTGTATCTGTATGGCTGTCAATAAGACTTTCACCCTAGGCTCAAGCCTGTCTCCCACATTAACCATTTGCATAATGTTGCATCTACAGAGACCCTAAGAAAACATCAGTGAGTAGAAGTCCTTATTGCTATTATTTATTGGTATATTCTGCTGTGTGATAAATCTTGACAAAGGTTGAAACAAAAAAGCCACATTTATGGTAAATGGAATGGAAATAAATTCATTAGGAAAAACAATTACTTAGTTATTGTGTGTGCTATTGTGTATATGTGCATATATGTGTGCATGTGTGTATGGATACATGAGGTTGACATCTGATGCCTTCCTAAATTGTCCTCCATCTTATTTTTGTAATTGAATTTTAAAAAGTTTGCAAACAAGTTATTAGACATAATTATGGCATTTTGAACAAAGTGTACAGACTCTCCTTCCCCTTTCATCTTCCTCATGATCCTACTCCATTGATCATCCCTTGTAGCCTCCACTCTCCAGTCTCTTTTCTTTTTTCATGCCACATATGTTCATTTTCCAAATCTCCATCCTGTATTTTTCACCTACTTTTACCCTCTGTTGGTCTCCTTTTCATATATTTATCTTTTTCCACATTTGGACCTGTGTGTGTGTATGTATACACAAGTATTTGTATATGTACACATACATGTGTTTGTGTATATGTTATAGGCTAGCATCAGTGTATAAGAGAGAACATGTGGTTTTGCCTTTCTGCATTTGTACTGCTTTGATTAATAGAATTTCCAGATCCGTCTATTTTCCTACAAATTTCACAAGCTCATTCCTTTTATTATAGCTCAACAAAATTCCATTTGTTCACATGTACCATAGTTTCATTATCTATCCATCTGTTGAAGCACATCTAGGCTGATTCCATTTCCTTGGCATAATGAATAGAGCAGCAATAAACATAATTGTACAAGCATTGTGTGGTAGGATATGCAGCCCTTTGGGTATGCGCTCAGAAGTAGTATTTCTCCCACCTTATTTTTTGAAACGAGATCTCTCACTAAACCTAGAACAGACAGAATTGACTAAAGGTGCACAGATCCTCCAGGAGAAACGTGAGAATATAATTCATCTTAGTGAGCATTATATGAAAACCAATCCACATTTAAAAAAAAAAAGTTTTGTTGCTTCTCTTTTCCTATATCTCTGATATCTCTGTAATTTTTGCAGCAGAATAGTTATTGTGTTTGGTATAATGAAATGCCACCTTATTCAGGAGTCATAGCTAAAGTCAATTAGATCTTTCAAGTAAACATTTTACAACTTTGTCTTAGAACAATTTTTAATAAATAACTTTTTTGATGCACAAAAATATGTTCATTGATTTTAGTTGGTGTCTAAAACTGGATACCATGAAAGAAAGCATAATGTCACCAAAGGAGAAGAAACAGAACTGAGCTTTGAGATGTCTTCCTGTTTTCTGAACACAGATATTAATTTTTATATATTAGCAAACTATCATTTTATTTTATAAAATTTCTGTAGAAACTCTTTCTTTTTAGTTGTAAAGATATATATGCAACATGTGTGCACGTGTATGTAGGTCAGAAGTAAAAACCATTTGTCTTCCTCAATTACTTTCCAGAAAGGGTCTCTCATCAAACCTGCAGTTCAGTAATTTGGCTGGATTCAGAGGCCAGCAAGCTGCAGAGATTCTATGTGTCCTCTATCCTAATGCTGGACCTACAGGATGTGGCTGCCACTCACAACTTCTTTTTGGGTGTTAGGGATCAACACTCAGGTTCTTATACTACCATGCAAGTACTTTGTGAACTGAGCCATCTTCCTAGTCCATTTTTCTTATTCAAAAATTAATAGAGATTTTCATTATCAAATGCAAATTTCAAATGAAATAAAGACTTAAATTGCTGTACAATATGATATAAAGGATTTCTTCATTCTAGAAGAAGTTTTTTGTATAATTCAAATGATTTTAAATTGCCTTATGAAAGCTGGAGCCACTGTACAATGCCAATGAACAAAAGTCAGTCACCATATTCTAGATGAAGGTCAAAGTGCAGTAATACTTTGCAAAACTCAACTTGGAGTTCCAAGTTTAATTTTGCAAATAAGACCCATGAGTAGTACAAATGTGCTCGCAAGATGAATCTGTTAGTGGCAGAAGCTGGTACACAAAAAGGGTGATTAAATTAAAAATGTGTATAAGAGATAAAGTTTTTACCCTAAGGCAATTAGGAGACTGCTTCTACCTTGAGACAAAAAGACATATGACTGGTGCTATGGAATAAACGGCTTTCCCTCCAAGCTGAATATTAAAAATGTAACCCACACTGTGATGGTACGTGGACAAGGGGAATTTGAGAGATCATTAAATTTGGTTTATTTCTGTGGTTTTAGGCCCTCATGAGGGAAGGAGCACCCTTATAAAAAGTGACACCACTGAGCATGTTAATATTCTGTTTCTTTTGGCCAGATGATAAAGCATTCCAGGTTGCCATATACAGGCTAGAAAAGGAGACTTGTAGGAAATCATCTTTGATGGTAGCTAACGGTTAGATTTCTGACCTCCACAAGTACAGAATAAATAAATCAATACATTTGTGTTCTTTTCATTCTCTAAATCAGGTCATTGTGTTATTCAGCCTGATTCAAATAATATGTTTAAATTGTGAATATGAAAAATATATTTTGTTTTTATAAAACTATATATTAGTTGTTGAATATATTACCCCATGCCCTACTACCTTGCTTTTTCTTTCCTTTCCCCACCATTAATCTTCTTTTTCCTCTTAGAGAATTGTACATCTACTTTCATGTTACATGTTGATACATAATATCGTGTACCTACAGAAAATCTAGGAACCAGAAATGTGATAAAACAAATTATATTTTTTCTTTCTGAGACTAGCTAAATTCATTTAATACAATTATCTCCAATTGCATCCATTTCCTGCAAGTGACATTGCTTCAATCACCTTTATGACTGAAAATTCCATTCTTTATACATGCCACATTATTTTATCCATTCTTCTCTTCTTCAATGACTAGATTGCTTCCATATTTTAGCTATTGTAAGGCCTAATTTTCTGAAAATGGTATTTGAAAAAGTAAGAAATATACTTCAATTTAGAGGCATAGGTAAATACTTTCTGAACAGGACACTGGTTTCTCAGAAATTAAGGACAACAACAGCAAAAAAAGCTGAATGAACATACAGCTTACATAATGGCAGAAAATCATGGCAACCTCTACATCTGACTAATGATGGATGTCTAAAATATAGAAGGAACTAATATCAACTAAAAAAGAAAACAAACCAACCAATATATAGGATAATAGTTCTCAAAGGAAGAAATGGAAAATAAACGTAGAAGTATTCTATTTGAGAAGCCATCAGATAAAAGAAAACAAAAATTTGAAGAGTTTTTTAATTGGAATATTTAACTATGGAGAACAGAATAATTTAAAAAAGTCTACTACTATGCATAGTAAACCTGTGAACCAGGCAGAACTAACCAGATTAGTAGAGTGTGCACTTTATCAAAGAGTTCTAAATATGCTGCAGGCAGTAGTGGCACTGGTGGTGGTTGTAGGTATAGAACTGCATGTGTGTAGTTATAATTCAATAATTTTATAGTCAGCTATTTAAATATTCAACGTCTGACGCTACATATGTTGTAGGGAAAGAAGCAATGCATTCATATTTTAGACTATTTCAATAAAAACTGTACCCTAGAGAAGTCAGGGAAAGTAAGGTGTGAAGTGACCCTCAACAAGGTTTAGCAAGTAGGTAATAGAACATAGCTGAGGATGACTACTACAAATTCAAGCCCAGTCACATCGCATGCAAACAATCGACATGAATTTGGTGACAAACATAGACTGAAATGGGAAAGGGCTACAGGGTCTTTTGGCCCTGTGAAGTAAGAAAAGTGATACTTGGTAGCTAGAAAGGGACAGATTCCTGGACTGAGAGTCAGATATTTCACACTTCATATATAAAAGCCCATGAAGGGAGAGAACCAACCCCTCTTTCACATTGCTCTTTGACCCAGAACATGAAGCCAGCACCCCAGTCTTGCTTTCACTGATCTTATAATACTGTAAATTATTTGTAATTTTAATAATGCTTTTTCTTTCTTTTCCTGAAGATACTATTATCTTAGTCAAGAGGAATTGTGAAAAACAGATAATACTGGATTAACAGCAGACTCACAGACTGCAAACTTATTTTTAGCTGTAATAGTTTGCCAGTCCTGAGGGGTTCCTTAATAGTATACTAGTGAAAGTAGAGTGGGAATGTGATTCTATAACTCGATAGAAGATTAAGCATCCAGAGTAAATACACTAGAAATTATTTGTCAATAATATTGTTTTTCCAAGAAAATGGTAATATTTTGTGAAGAACTTCTGGGAATAGCTTAAAAAATTTCTAGGAAATGGTTAACCTTTTTTTTTTTTTTTAAATTTTGAGACATGGTCACCTTGTCATCTCTGGTGGTTTGGAATTCACTATGTAGACAAAGCAGGCCTCAATCTAACAAAGATCAACCTGTTTCTGCCTCTGCAACTATTGGGATTAAAGGCATGTGCCACCATGTCTGGCTTCAGTTTCTGATTGACCCAGTAAAACAAAAGAAACAGACAAACATGGCAACTGTTCTGACCTCTTATATTAGTTTTGACATTTTTCTTAATGATGAAAATAAACAGAAATTTCATGCCTACTCAGTTGATTTATGATATACAATTAAGATCATTTTTAGGGCACCTTTTTTGAATTTGGGAGTGTCTTTTTGTGAGAGGGTCTCCCTGTAGCCCCAGCTGGCCTGTAACTCACTATGTAGACCAAGCTGGCCTTGAACTCACAGAGATCTGCCTGCCTCTGGTTCCCAAGTACTGGGATCAAAGGCATGTGCCAACATGCCTGGCCAGTAAGACCATTTTTAATAATATTAGTTGATAACAAAACTTAAGAGGAATGTAAAAATTACATCAAGCATGCCTCCATAATAAATTTATTATTTATTTGCTTGCTTGTTTCTTTATTGAAATGATGGTAATTTTGGCCATGTCTTTGCATATGATAAGCACAAACTACCACTGAGCCTCCATTATAAACTGATTTAGAATAATCTTAGAAGAGCTTTCACATCTGACGCTCATTTTGGATCAATACCATTGTTACTTCTCTGACTAATATAAGCTTCTCATTGAGATTATGTGACTCATGAGATTTTAAATAAAATAAAAATTGTAAATAATGATGAATTCACATAAGACTATTAAGAATATTCATAGAACTTTTATGTATTCACTTACATTTCAAATAATAATATGTCCTATATTATTACTTT
>NW_008352267.1:7466224-7466385 GCF_000622305.1 Nannospalax galili | reverse complement strand
TCCAAGGCAATTGACATTGAGACGTTTTCACATACATTTCTAATCTCTATATACATGACTATCACTGGTCAAAGTCACCCACCTTCTGAGCTCCTGGGCATCTGAGCATGAATACAAATTCGTCAGGTAGACAGCCTTCCTCTCCCACTAGAGCCTTCATA
>NW_008352267.1:7464603-7464901 GCF_000622305.1 Nannospalax galili | reverse complement strand
GGTTCATTTGTAGTTTTTTAAGAGTTCTCCACATTGCTTTCCATAGGGGCTCAACCAGTTTGCAGCCCCACCAGCAGTGGATTAGTGATCCCCTTTCCCCACATCCTCTCCGACATTTGGTATCGTTTGTTCTCCTGATCTTAGCCAGTGTGATTGGGTAAGATGAAATCTTAAAATGGTTTTAATTTGCATTTCCCTAACTATTAGTGATATTGAGCATCTCTTAAGATGCTTCATTGCCGTCTTTACTTCTTCTTTTGAGAACTCTCTGTTCAGCTCTTTAGCCCATCTTTTAATT
>NW_008352267.1:7457886-7460036 GCF_000622305.1 Nannospalax galili | reverse complement strand
CAGGGCCCAAGCTAGGAGTAGAGAACAGCGGGGGAGGTGGAAGGGTGAGCGGGGCTGGTGGAGTCAAGGCAAGGAGGGCTGCACGGTAGACTTACCCCCAGAGAGGCCTGAGGGCGGGAGAGAGAGTGGGCCAGGAGAGTTAGCCAGTGGTGCAGGTCGGGGAAGCAGGGAGAGGTGAGGGTGGTGCCAGGTCCCGTGGAAGCAGTGCTCCTGGGGCCCAAGGAAGGCACCAAGCTGGCCTGGTCGAAAGCGATCAGGAAGCAGCACCAGTTCCCCAGGTGTCTGGGGACCCAAGACCAGGAATGGCGCAGGGCCCAAACCAGGAGCAGAGAACACTGGTGGAGATGGAAGGGCGAATGAGGCCGGGGAAGTCAATGCGCGGAAGGCTCTGCGATGGACCCACCCCGAGAGGCCTGAGGATAGGGTAGAAGGCCAAGAGAGTTAGTGGGTGGTGCAGGTCCGGGGGAGCAGAGAGAGTTGAGGGCAGAGCGGGTCCGGAGGCCGAGCTCCTGGGGCCCAAGGAAGGCACCAAGCCGGTGGGGGTGAAGAGGGTCAGGAATCAGCAGTGGCTCCCCAGGTGTCTGGTGCCCCAAGGCTAAGGAATGGCACAGGGCCCAAGCTAGGAGTAGAGAAGAGCGGGGGAGATGGAAGGGTGAGCGCGGCTGGCGGAGTCAAGATGCGGAGGGCTGCATGGTAGACTTACCCCCAGAGAGGCCTGAGGGTGGGAGAGCGGGCCAGGAGCTATTATTACTTTTTAATGTTGAAAGGATGTTTAACAAGAAGGTCATGTTGCTTAGATTTCTGAAATCTGATAGAACAAGAAATTTGTTTAGGTCAAACAGGTGTTTTGTTGTTGTGGTTGGTGGTTTGGGGCTTCTTTTACATATCTTTGTATACTTCTTTTGTGTCTATAGAACAAAAATTGTTTTTTCTTTTTTCTGTCTCCCACACTTTTTTCCTTGAAAGATAGGCTCTCATGTAGCTCTGTGTTGTTTAGCAATTTCCTCTGAGGTAGACATTCCATTTTGGATAGAAGTTCATTAAGTTGCAGAATGTTAAAAGAAGGTAAACAACAGGATATTCTTAAAGGAAGTAAACAACTCAGGAAGTTCCTGAAATTGACCAGATTCCCTAGGCGGGTGTCCCCTAGCATACATATAAGCCCCAAGGACTGCTGAGAGAGCTCTTAGACAAGACTACCTTTCTGAAAGAATCAGACACCATCTGAGCTTCCTGCTTTTGCGAGCTGTCACCAGTGCTGGGGTGGGATTTTGAGTTACCTCTGTTCCTGTTAGTAAATCCTCACCCACACTCCTATAAGTAACCCTGTTCGTTCACCAATAAAACTCATTTGCCGTGTTCAATTTTGGTGATATCTTTTCTTGGATGTGTTATTGGTTCCCTACCTGGGGTGAGTAAGAATTTGTTCATATCTTCTCAGGAATGGTGTCATACAACTGTCAGACTGCCTTGAATTCACTATGCATCCTAGAATAACCTTGAATATCTAATCATTCCATCCTTCCTGAATTCTATGAATACAGGCCTGTACCATCACATCTGATTTTATGTAATATTGGGAATTGTGCTCAAGGCTTTATATACTATATTTATATAGACAATTACTCTACCAAGTGAACTATATTCCCACTCACATCTTTCTTTTTTCATAATTTTGGAGTAAAAGTGTTCCCATGATATATTGTAATTTCTATGTAACACTATAAAGTATTGAAAATTTTAAATATTTTTAATCACCTGAGTCTTTTTAACTAAAAATTTTAAAATAACATAAAAAGGAATCAACTTTCCTTCATTATAATGTGAAGACATCTTCATTTAGAGAGGCAGGCTTCATGTTTGTAAGGAAGTCAATATAGAAGATAATGACCAAAACTAGGAATAGGAATTATTGTGAAAAGAATGAAGCTTTCTGTCATGAATCCTTTATAAGTAGTGCGTGAACTGCAGTATAATTTCTCTTGAAATTAACATCCAACATTAATTGAAAAAATATTGAACCTATTTCACAGAAAAGCATAATAAATGTATTACATATGGTAACACCAGGTATTTGACCATATACTTATCATTAATCCAATTTCATCTTCTTTCCAATAAAAATATTGTATTTGAAAGCACAAGTTATT
>NW_008352267.1:7412426-7457865 GCF_000622305.1 Nannospalax galili | reverse complement strand
ACTGAATGCTTTTTGGCTTCAGTCTGTTTTGTTTGATACTGGAAATGAAATCTCTACTTATTTCCCATTGTCTGTGCTATCTTTATTATATTTATTTTTATTTTTATTTTTTGATATGAGTGCTTTACCAACATGTATGTAAAGACACAATGTACTTGGCAATACCTGAGGAGGCAAGATATTGGCATTGCATTCCCTGGAACTGGAATTATAGTTGTTAGGTGCCATGAGGGTGCTGTGACCCAAACTGAAGTGCTCTTAATTGCTGAACCATCTTTCTAGTCCCACAGTTCAAAATAACAAATGCTTTATATTTGATTTATTGTGTTCTAATTTTTTAATTATTAATTTTATAACCAAATGATTAAAAGAGGCATTTCATTACAACAGCATTGACATATTCAATAACAATTTCCAGAGCTAAGATGTTTCTCTTTCAAAATTGGCTGTAAATTATTAGGTTTACAGTTGAATTAATACAGTTATACAACATTGTACTCCATATAAACCCTATGAGACATAAAATTAAATGAGTCTTTAAACTTTGAAAAAGATCTCCATTTAATTATTAAAATACAATTTCATACAGAAAAGATTCATTTTTAATACAACTGACACTAAGATGCATATGTGTATCTAATCTCTATATATCTGAATATTGCTAGTCACAGTTGGTTACTTTCTGAGCTCCTTGGAATCTGAGCATGGATACAAAGTCATCAGATTTCAGTGGTAATGTTTTTCACATCTACTAATTATTAAGGAGCAAATTTTTATGCTTTGAAGAACTTATTTTTTTATACATCCACTTCCCAGGTAGCACTTCCATAGCCTCCCTCCCCCCACTAGAGCCCTTGTACTCTGATATCCCTGCTACTGTCTACTGTGTTGTCAGCACCCCCGGCCATTCCCCACTACTTATCCTTCTGGTGAATCTATTCAGCCTACTAGCAGTAATCAGTTGTCAATATTCCTTTGGATAAGATTGGGTTCCGCTGTTCAATTTCCCAGTTCTAGGCTGGGTTACTATCTGGGAATCCCTTTGGCCACCCTGGCCACCAACTCAGAATGAGGTATCGCCTTTCTTGCATTGTTGCTTGCTATGTAGCCTTTAGCTTATCCATATGGTCTCTTATGAAATTTTACTGGCCCCTTTAATCTTTGGTTATACTTTCCTTTTGGGTGTTTAAGGCCACACAGTTCGTCCAGATAAACCACTTTACTTTTACTCTTAAGGTCATTTAAGGATCTGTTACTCAGGGGTCACATGGGCTTGATAGGAGCCCCTGGCTCCTTTCTTTTACCAGTTCCACCTATGTGAAGATAAATCAAAGGTTCTGCTTGACCATGGTTGGCTTCTCTTGGAAGCATGGAGGAAATGATTCGTCCTTGTTGACCCTCCTCTTTATAGACTGGACACTGGCTCAAGACCATCTGGTGGGGTCTCCTTGGCCTCCTTGATCAAGAGGACAGGTGACCCATCACAATCACAGGACATTTTGAGAGATGCTCATAGTCCCCTGGAACTAGTCGACCTAGGAGGGCAAGGAGCAAAAACTGTCGTTTATGTCCCTCTGACCAAATTAGTATAGGCCTCGAAGTATGTCTGTTAAACACCCAAGAAGTTTAATTCCACCAGTCTGGTATTTTTAATTACTGTGTGTCATGTAGATAAATCTTAGGCAAAGACCAGTTGTGTTCTAATTTTTTGATGATGAACAGGTTTTTGAGAATATTAAACACTTTTATCCTCTTCATTTTTTTTATATCTAATACAACATTGGGACTACAGATCTGAGTAAACAAGTATTTCCTGAAATAAATTTAAGGACAAATTTGAGGAAATTGTTGAAATATGTTATATTTCATAGTATATGATCTAAAATGCCATAAAAACAATTTTGTGAAACTTTTTTTTTTTTAAAAAAGTATACTGCGACAAATATTGCAAAGAAAACAAATATTGCTTTTGTTGTAAGGGAATTAATTAAACTTTTCAACTTATAGAGAAATCTGATTCATTACTGTCTTTTTAATTTTCTCCTTTTATATTAATTACCTGCTCAAATAAATTACCTGTTGTTTAAATGAGGGTCAGCAAAGTTGTTAAAACCTGATTGAAAAAAAATCATTTGATTACATACTGAGAACTATGTTTATCATGAAGAATTAAGGCTTTATTAATAACTCATAAATATTGTATAAATTTTCATTTTGGAAATGAAAGACAGTAGGTAGAGATGCAAGCTAAAAGTAAGCCTGAGAGTGACCTGTTTTTTACTCTACCCCAAGTGGTCAGCTCTAAACACAGGTATCAACATGTTGGTACATGCCTGACAGTTTCATCTCTGTGAGATGGAATTCAGTCTGGTCTATATAATATGTTCCAGGCCTACTGGGATTCAGGTTACCCTGTATCAAAAATAACTAATTTAATTAACATAATTGCATAAAAGCAACACTAAATTAACTTTGTAGATTATATACATATAAATAAAGATACATATGTGTAATAATAACTAAAGAAGAAATAACAAAACTGAGGAGTGGGGGGAGCTTAGAAGGAGAGGGAAAGGAAGGGGTAGAAATGGTGTAAATACAGTAATCATGTATAAATTCTAAAATAATTATAAATTTTAATATGCAAATCAGCACTGAAAGGAAAAAAATATCATGTACCTGATAAGGGTTCATTATCTAGAATATTTAGACCCTCAAACTGAGAAATCAGATGTGTTTTTTCATTTTCTTTTGTGATGTTGTTGAGAGGGTTGGGAGCAATGAAAGGGAGGGCAAGAGATGAGAAATATTAGAATGTGGTATAATCGTATATGAAATTATCAAGGAACGTATTTAATTAAAAACTGATTAACCATAAAAAGGATAAAACATACCAAAACCCCAAAATTCAAAAACTGGCAAAATCTTTGCATTCACATTTCTCATGGAGCACATAAAGAAATGATCAACACGTTAAATCATGAGAACAAATCCACTAAAACCATAAACTGCCATTGTAAAACCATCATGTATGACCACATGAAGAAAAGTATCAGTAAGGACTTGGGGAATTTGGAACCTGTGTGCCTTGCTGGTGGGAGTGAAGAAAGGCGCTGCCTCCATGGGAAAAAATGTGATGGATTCTCAAAAAATTAAGTGGAATTATTAATGATCCAGCAATTCAGTTTCTGAGCATACACCCAAACTATGAAACCAAGACTTGAACAGATAATTATATATTAATGTTCATGGGTTATTATAATAATTAAGAAGTGAACACAACCCAATGGTATATTGGAAAGAATATGTAAACATGTCATTAAAATGAGACATTTCTCAATCCTAAAAATAAATCAAGTGCAGAAATGGTATGTAGACAGGGATAAGCAACACTAAAGGCCTACCACTATAGAATCTTCTTAAAGTATATAAATCATAAAATGAGATTAAAAGGAGTTATCGCATAACAAGGGTACATCACTGCCCTTTCTAGACATCATTTGGTAATGAAAAAAAAAAATAAACGAAGCATCAATGTTAGGAATGGACTCACTCTCTAGAAGTTGTTCACTGGACCTCCCATAGAGCTTCAAACAATAGTGGCCATAGTCCCTATTTAAAATATATAAATATTATAAGAATACATTTATATGTGTTACATTGGAAAGCCAAACACATATGGAAGGAAACTACTGATTATTTGAATCTTGGAAACCAGGGATATGGAGAGCTATTGTTTAATGTTCATTGTATTTGTATTTTATTTTTCAGTTTTTTTTCAATCAGGAGGACATATATTCTCCCAAGTTTTTCATCTTGTCCCTATTATTTCACCCAAGTGACTCCCAAGTGATATCTATGATTGAACAGGTAATGTGAGTTGACATTAGCCACTATTTTGTAGAAATATTCACCAGTAGACAATATCATTCTTATAATTATTGTGACTTGAATAAGAAACCCTTAGATTGGACATAACAGTTATCACTATACTCTAGCAATAAAGTGTTTAAGTCAGCCACCCACTTAGAAAATAAAAAAATGGATGTCATAATACCTGTTACGAAGTGCAAACTCAGAGTAATAATGGTGTACTTTCCAGCTTATAAATTTTGCATGTCTTGTTTGTGAGAACTCACTAAAACACTTCTGGCAAGTCATTATTATAGCAATCAGTATTTATTTCGAGTAATTAAATTTCATATTGACTTGCTATTATATTAAGCATCAAATTTACGACTAAAAGAATAAAAGCCTTTCAATTCTCTTTAAAAGGCAAACCTCATATCAGATTAAATAACAGCCCTGTGATATTCTGAAGGTAAAAAAGCAAAACCAAATACAAAACAAAAAATATATAAAATCCTAATTTCTTACTGAACTCACATATGGACCGGAGGACACAATGACTCCCTGAATGTTTTGACATTTCTAGTCAACCATAGCTATATCATTGTCCTTTCCTTTTGTAACATCAGCAGGATTGTTAGGAACACAAGAATAGTATTCATACAGACGTTTCCTCATACAGACATTGATACCACCTGGCTGCCTTTTCAAACTTGAAGGACATTTTCTCAGTTTACATACAGCCTTTCTTTTAAAATAAACTACCCTGCTAACACTAGGCATGCTAAATTTATGCCTGTGTCATTTTTAGAAGCAGAGTTACAAAACTCTGGGAATATAAATTTAATGGATATCCTGAAATTTCCCTATCTTTAACTAAGAGAATGCTGTCAATGTTAGATGGCATTCTCCAGGTAATACGGATGAGGTCAGCTCTGTAGAACAAGCTAATTGTAAGCTGTGTTTCTGCTGACATGTTATAAAGTACGCTTATACATGTTACACAAATATAATGTAGTTCCAAGCAGTGAATAGAAGCAGAGCTATCAGTAAAAGTCATTATTTCTATTTAATAAATAGGAAATTGCTGGTCCTAGCACTTTTTAGATTACTAATATGAATTATGCACACTATATCAATTTATCATTGTGAAAATACAATCATCTTTATCTCTGATTCTTTCAATTTAATTTATATTGAAATTAAACATTTTTTATACAGTAGAAAATATAGAACATACATTTATCAATTATAATGAATTTTTATTTCATTATTATAATAGAGGATGCAATATTTCTGTAAGTTAAATTCACAAAGCAGTGACATCTCCTGTTGGGCCTATCTTTTTTAAATGTTTGTACAGTATTAGAGGGATAAAGATATAGTATTTTATCCCTTGGCTAGCATACACAGGGCTCTAGTTTCAATACTCAGAACTGCCACAAAAAAAAAAAAAAGTACCATCCAGTGGTTTTAAAACAAGATGAGTATGGTGGTGCTTTAAATACCACCACATGAGAGACTGAGGCCAATGAATTGTCACAAGTTCATGTCAACCTGGTAAAGAATAGTGAGCTCAAGCCAGCTAGGGTACAAGTAAGATGCTGTCTCATAAACAAATAAGTTGAAGTTTTGATTTTTGTTCCCTTATTATTTGATTTAGTTTTTAAAAATAAAATTAATATGAATTTCAAATCTGTTGCTATTTTTTTTCCTATTTACTCTGTGACAGGAGAATCTAAGCAAAAACATAGTGAGTTAAAAGATACACAAATAGCTTAAACTTGAGTTTGGATTACCTGAGATACAGAATGATTTGTTATATTGCACGTCACTACTATTCTAAATAATATCATATTTAATATATTATTATGGTGGTTTGAATGAGGGATGTCCCCCATAGGCTTTAAGTATGTGAATACTTGACCGCCATTGGTGGTACTGTTTGTGAATGTTAAGAGGTATGGCCTTGCTGGAGGAAGAAGGTCATTGTGGGTGAACTTTGAGAAGACATAGACAACATAGACTTGCCCACTCCCAGCTTGTCTCTTTCTTCTTCCTGCAGGTGCTTGAAGATGTTTTCACCCAGTTTTCCTCACCTGCTGCCTCCTGCTATGCCTCCCCACCCATACCTCCGCACCATGCCTCCCCAATGACAGATGGGAGCTCTTTTTCCCTCAGAACTGTAAGCCAAATATATTCTTCCTTGTTTTATTAAAATACTTATTTTTGTTGTTGTTGTTGTTTGTTTGTTTTGTTTTGTTTTTGTTTCTGTTTTGAGACAGGATCTCAAAAAAGGAATGGAAGACTTTGGAAGTTTGAAATAAAAAAGTGGTTTAATGCTATAAGCAGAGGTTAAAGGACTAACCTAATAGGAACCTGGAAGAAACTAGTGCTAAAACTAAATCTATGTAGTTCTAGAGGGAAACGAAGACTTAACAACTGGGATAATCTGTAAAGATTCTGACTGATGATTGCCCATGATCTAAGAACTTGCCTGAGGCTAAATAAAAAATACCGCACCAATTTCTTTGGCAAAGGAAATTTCAGTACAACCTAATGTTCATTCATGGTGTGTTATTATTGGGGAATATCATGCAGGTGTACCACGAAAAGGAGCAAGTGGGGCACAAAGAAATAAAATAATGTATAGTATGAAGGGTTAAATAGGCTAGGAAGTTTAATGTTACAGCCAGGGTATGTCCTGGGAGAAAGGCTTCCCTTGTTAAGGAGATTAGAAAGATTAAGGAGAGGCTTAGTGATCTACAAAAGAATGGAAATATTGCCCTCAGGGCAATGACCAATTGAGCTAAGCTTCCAAACTTTTGAAAGTGAGAGTAAGGAAGGAATTTTCTGTTCCTAGAAAACCACAACTTACAAAAACTACTGGTAATGTGTATAGAAGGGACCAAGGTCCACTCCAAGCTGGCAGCAGAACTTGGCAGTGTTGTTCTTATGGTCTGACTTTAGAGGAATGAAATATTAAAGAGTGAGTGCATCACTGGTTCTTCCTTTGGGGTTTCAGAGAGACACTGAGGTCAGATAGCATATGACTGGGGAATTCCTGCATAAAGAAATCCCTGATGGACCAAAAGACCCCAAGAAGCCATAGTGTGACAAGCTGAATGTGAAACCTGGTTGTCAGTGGAGACTCCATGTTGCTGGAGATGAAAAAGCTATGAGACATTGCCGGTGCCAGCCGGCCAAAATGGACAGTACCTGAAAGGGGGAGTGAGGATTGAAAGAAAGGAAAGGAGACAGAAAAGATGCTTCTTTGGATGGCTCACAGTGAATACTGCAGCCTTGATTTATTTCAGTACTGTCTTTTTATACAGAAGAACTCAATTAGTTACAGCTGCTGTTTTTCCCCACCTGTATCTGAGGGTCAGGGAGCAGTCAGATCAAAGGCTTCCACTATTGCCTCAAGGTCAGGTGTTGTGAGGCTCTCCCTATAAACATATTCCTCCTGATAAGGCAGATTAGATACTGGTGTGTATAACACACACTCAGTAAACAAGCCTGACACAGCTCAATGATTAGCAGCTCCCCACAAGACATCTAAGAAGAAGAGCTCTATATAGGGAATGGAACCAGACCAAGAGTGACATGTATATTGCAGGTAGCAAAACTGGAGGGGCAGAGCCATCTAACACTTTGGAACTAATGTCCCAGCCATTGGACATGGAGCTACAGTATTTGCTGTTTATACTGTCATGTTTCAATTTTGTTTTGTTCCCATATTTTCTCAGTATGCTGCGGTTTTAGACTGGAAATGTGTACTCTGACATTATATGTCGAAAGTCTGTAAGTTGCCTTTTGATTTTATAGGGGAATAAAGAATGCCTTGAATCTCAGAAAATAAGCTTGGACTTTTGACCAGTGTTGAGACTGTTAAACTATATGGGGACTTTTAAAGTTGGATTAAATGCATTTTGCAATATGATATAGCCATGAGAATTTGGGGGACAGGGAGTGGATTGTGGTTGTTTCAATGAGGAACAGCTTGCATAGGCTCCAAGTATTTGAATACTAGGTCCCAATGGTGGCACTGCTTGACAACATTTAGGAGGTGTTTCCTTGCTGGATGAAGCACCTCACTGGGGGCAAGCTTTGATAGTATGTAGACTTTCCCACTTGTAGTTTGTCTTTCTCTGCTTCTTGTATGTGCTTGAAGATGTGAACACTCAACTTTCTGCTCTGGCTGCCTCTTGCCATGTGTTCCCGCAATGCCGCCCCACCATGATAGACTCATCCCATAAGTCTGTAAGCCAAATAAAGTCTTCCTTATATGACTCTCCTTGGTCATGTTTTGTTTTGTTTTGTTTTGTTTTTTGTTTTTTGCTTTGTTTTTTTTTTTTAAGTTACAGCAGTAGTAAAGTAACTAATACAATTATGAATGCAAACTAGTTTGTTCTCATATTACTCTGATTTTGCTATTCTTGTTAATGTAACAAAATTCAAAGAGCTGGGTCCTTATGAAGAAAGCAGTTTATCTGATTGTCAGTTGTAGAAACACCCAATCAAGATGAGGTGACTCAATTTGTTCAATATCTAAGGAGGGTGTATGGGTAGACAGAATCATGTGAGAGCAAAAATGAGAGGTAGAGATTACATTCCCAGAGAACAAGCCAATATAAGGCTTAGGCTAAGGCTTCCTAACTACTTTCATGAGTACTACTTAGCAGTTCCATGAGAACTGCTCTTTCCTCTTCTGAAGGGCTGAACCCCACAGGCCTCCTCCTTTTCCTGCTTCTTAAAAGGCTCACAACTTTTCCCTACATTGCCACACTAGAATTGAAGTTCTGTCTACAATCCTTGAGGGCAAACCAAATATAAAACATAACAACCCCCATAATTTTAGCAGGTTTAGATAAACTGTCTTCTGCATGTTTAAAGCAGAGTTTTCTTCATTTTGTCTGTGCCCTCATTCTAATTCAGTGACATTTTTTTTGTTTTTGATCCAAGGTGTAAAACATTTTCTACAAAATCAGTAAGCATAATCAAATATTTACATACTATGTGTGAGACTCATACCTGCTCAGGGTGCTGTTGACTATGAATGACACACAAATAAATTCCTCTTAGGCTCAGGGAGCATTACAGAAGAAGGGTGGAAAGAATGCTAGAGCCACCACATTATAGAATAGAGGGACTTGAAATACTTTCATATGGTTGTTGCATGGCTATAGCACTGATGACATCATAAGATCTGTAGAGCCTACATAGAGCCTGAATAAGAACAAGACCCTAAACATCCAGTTACAGATGGGGAAGGACTCATGGGCCCAGGCATATCTACGGTAGTAAATGACAATCACAACCTGTTGGCAGGGTGTGATGGTCTTTAGTAATGTAACCACTGGTGATTTACTCATATTCTACTGGTTAGAATAACACCCATGCCCAGTTAAGCCATCCTGGTTTAAATCAGTTGTTCAGGAAGCAAAAACAAAACCAAAACATGAAGACACAGAAGTGGGATGAAGGTTTGATGAGAGGAGAGGGGATTTGTTGGGAATGGAAGAAATAGGAGAGAGGGTAGATCTATGATTGTAACCAGAATAAATTATATACATGTATGAATTTGTTAAAAGAATAAGTTTTAAAATCTACTATGTGAAAATTTTAACTTGTATAATATTAAGTATCTACTTTTGCAAGACAAAATCATAAAATATGCACAGGTATCCTTTCAGTGAGTTTTTTGATAAATGGAAAAAAAAGAATATATCCTCTCTGAAGTAGATAGCAAATTTGCGATTTTGAATAGCATACATATATGAACTGATCAACTAAGAAGCCCCTGTATAAACTTGTTTTTTATAATCTCTGATAGTTTGATATGCTATTAAAATCATTTTTCAAAGAATTTGTTTTCTATAGTCCTCAGGTTATATTTTTCATATAGCTTTGTTGTCCAGAAATATGGCTAGGGAGGTTATTTAATCAAGTATGTTAATTAAATGACTAAAAAGTGGTGAGAGTTACACTTACCTGTGGATGTAAGGATGAACAGACTGCATTTAGAAATGATATAGGTTTAGGCAATTTGCAGTATCAGGTTCTCCCCTAAGGTGTACAACTTCTGCAGCCATAGGTATTTGGCTAGGTTTAGAGTACAAGAGATAAATTTCCTCCTGCTGAACAGACCTAAAGTACAATTAGACAGTTGTTGGTTATCTCAACATAAAAATGACAATATTATATAATGGGAAATATCTTGTCAGATCATTGCTTTGGTTCATAGGTTTTACAGCTAGGTAGAACTATTAATTGCTTTACTCATTCAGCAGCTTGTATAGCACCTTCAGATACTGACAGCTAGAGAAGAATGAAATTAGAACTGTAGCTATTATTGTCCTCAGACCTCCACCCATGTGATGTGGTACTCACACACATGTGCATCCACACAGACACACACAGACACACAGAAACGTGTGCACACACACATACACACACGCGAAATCAGTGAAAAAAACCTCATGAAAAATAAAAAAATTCTCTTCTGTTTAAAAATTAGAGCAAAGTTAAAAATTCTATTTCTATATCCAAAGGCAATGCATTGTTGATTTGTGTGACAGATGGACACTATTTAAAGATCCACAAATGGTGAAAAGCAACCTCAATTGATACTCTAAAATGCAACCCCTTTACCTAAGGCTCACTAACATCTCAGAGAAGGAACAAAAAGATTGCAAGGTCCAAAGGACCAAAGTATCTGCTCCTAGATAGTGTCGTGACATGACAAGAAAGCTACAATGATGAAATATCAGTAATGGGGATGCTTAAATAAGATGTGTACAATGGTAACACCAGCTGAAATGCCAGTATCAAAGGGGGAGATTTCACAAGGACTCACTTCTAGTTGTCAAGCTACAGACAGAAAATCAACAGCTCTAAAGAGAAACGGACTTGGTTTATTCCATGTATGAGCTCTCTGACAGGTTATCCCATCCCAAATGTGCAGCCCTAAATAAATGTACAGCAACACTAAATGGACTCAGTAGATTTTATATATAGATTTTGTGTGTGTGTTACAATAATAATAGAAGAGATCATGAAATTGAGAGGGGGGATGTGGGAGAAGTTGTAGGGGGGAGAGAGAGGAGTGGAAATGATGTAAGTACAGTACTTATGTATAAAATTGTCAAAAAATAAAAACTTTGAATTAAAAAGACTGAAAAGCTTGGTAGTACAGTTTTGTTCGTAATTAAAAATGTCTTCATTTATAAAACTTTCTTTCATTAGAAAACCCAGCTTCTTCATTATAAAGAAAATAGCCAAAAATGAATACACAGCCTCGAGAATGGCTAAATATATATGAAAACTACATATTTGAAGAGGTTGATATCAAATATACATAAGGAATTATAAAACCTCATCTGCAAAATATTAAAATAAAAACTCCAAGTAAACCAATGATGGGAGCAATAGACATAAACTGAAAAGAAGATGTACGTATAACCAAAGGTATATGATTAAATTAGAAGGCATCATTAATCATTAGGAAAATGAAAATTATAATCTTAAGGACTTATGAATTAAACTTAAGAATGGCTGTTATAAAAAACACTAAAGGTCACAAAGGAAGACAATGTAAGTTAATGCTTAGACAGTTGACCTGTATGTACATGAGTACAAGTACTATAGAAAATGGTATTGGAGTTCGTCATTAAATGAAACATGAAATACCATGAAAGTCAAATATTAGTGCTGAATATATGTGCAAGGGAAATAAATCAGCATATGAGAGAGATTTGCACTCCCCTGTTGATTGCTGCACTAGCCTCCATAGCCAATAGGGGAAAAACGTGTCCATCAACTTATAACTCCATAAAGGAAGTGTGATTTATGTGCATTTAAATAATATTGAACAATAAAACCAAGTAAATCCTGAAATTTGAGATGACATAGATTCAAATGGGTTCAGTATACTAAGTGGAATAGACCAGATATAGAAAGACAAGCAGCAAATCATCCCATTTTTGTGAACTCTAAAATAGTTGCTCTCAGAGAAACTGAATGTAGAATTTGGTTACTAGAAGTTAGAAGGAGTGGTCAGGAGGAAGAAACGTTGATCAAATTTAACAAAATTACTGTTAGATAGAACAAGAATGTCAGGTGTGCTATTTCAAAATAGGACAACAGTAGATTGAAAAATCTTTCATTTTTTATTTATTCTTTACTTTGAAATGTAAATTTATTATCCCATCTTTTTAAATTTTAATTTTTGTTGAATTTTTTGTGTATTTCATACAGAACAGCTGAAACAATATTAATCATCTTTATACCCTTCTCCCCACTGGTACTCTCCCATACTACCCCCACCCTCTCCACTGGAGCACATATATACTCCATCATCCCTGTTAAGGCCCACTGGGTTGTCAGTGCCCCCAAAAGTTACTCAGTGTAAGTCCGTCCACTAAGTCTAGTCAGCCTATTTAGAATCTATTGTTTTAAGAAGATCAGCTCTTCATCTAGCAGCTATTATTTTCCAACATTCCTTTAGATAAGATTGAGGTCTGCTTTTTATTTTCTCAGTTCTGTGCTGGGTTATTATCTGCCTGGGTTTGCATGCGAGTCATGTATGTTGAAACTATTGCCATAGATTCATATAAGCAGGTCCCCAGGAGCTTTTAGGACTCTGTTTCTATATGCTCATGCCCATTTTCCCTGGCTCTTATAATCTTTCCACTCCATCTTCTGTGATGGTCCCTGAGCCTTGGGTGGGAGAAGTTTAATAAAGGGGTCCTGTCCAAGGACCAACATTCAGCAGACCCTTGATGTCTACGCTTTGACTATTCGTGAGCTTTTCTGTTCCTGGCCCTCTGCTACATGAGGAAGTTTCATTATAGAGAACTGAGGCATTCATTAGTGTTCTCTTCATTGTACCTGTTCTATGTTTCATGAGCCTTAGGAGTAGAGGTTGCATTGTAGATGTGCTCTTTCTTTATTTTGGCTAACTGGGCTAAGAATCTGTCAATCATGCATTCTATCAGACCACAATGCAATAAAGCTTAAAATCAACACTGGTAACTACATGAACACATAGAGATTAAAAACACACTCCTTAATTATGAATGGGTCAAAGGAGAAATTAAAAAAGAAATAAAAGTATTCCTGGAACTAAACGGACAATATACCACAATAAAACCTCTGGGACAATTTGAAAGCACTCCCTAGAGGTTTATAGCTCTAAGTGCCTACATTAAAAAATCAGAAAGAACACAAATAAATGACTTGACATTGCAACTTAAGACACTTGAAAAGCAACAACAAATGAAACCCAAACCCAGCACAAAAGAAGAAATAACAAAAAAATCACAGCAGAAATTAATGAAATAGAAAGAAAGTAAACAATACAAAGAATAGAAAAATCCAAGAGCTGTTTCTTTGAAAAATCTTTTATAAAGCTACAAAAAATTTTTGAACTGTTTTATTATAAAGAAAGGATAAAAGTTTGAGAGTACTGATGTATTTAACTTAATTCTCATGCTATGCTGTGTATATTCCTTCTCTGTTCCTGATGAATTGATGGCAGACCAAATTCTGCTCAGGTCTTGTGATGGTAAACACAACTAGAGTGAGTTCATGTGTACAATAGTTACATCATGTCATGAAGACACTAATTAGGAGCACTTCTCCCCAATCTCTGGGTTTTCCATTCTTTCTGTCCCCTCCTTTGAAATATTCTCTGAGCTTTGGAAGAGTATAATAGATGCCCTATTTAAGGCTGAGTACTCCATAGTCTCTTATTCTCTACACTTTGATCATTTGTAAGTCTTTCCATTAACTACTTCTCAGTGTATAACGAAGCTTCTTTCTTGAAGACTGGGGGAAGCACTACTCTATGCGTATAAACATAAGTAGAAGTCAGTTTGACACCAACATAGTAGGTTATCTCCTGGAGCTTATGAATTCCTTAGCCATGGGATTTTGTCTAGGTTTTCAGAACCAAATATGAATTCCCTCATGTGGAGCAGGTCTTATATGTATGTAGTCAAGAGGTGGTTACTTCTATAGGAGTGATGCCACTATTGAACTATTAGGTCTGTCTTTCCAGGCAGGTCACAGTTGTAGCATGTGAAGACCACAGATGAGTAAAATGGGTGATGAATCTCCCAGACACTCCCATGAAGCTTGCATAGTACGCTCTAGAACTATGAAAGCTAGATGAACAAATTCTTGTGCAGATTTTCAATGTCATGCAAGTCAAGTGTATGGGATTTTCAGCAATAAGGTTTTCTGGTTAAAAACGATAGTGGAAATAGCTCTAATATTTTGGGGGCTTCTGAAGTCTCTGCAACTAACAGCTCACAATAAGGTAGACTTTTATTTTTCAGCTGTTTTATGAGGAAAAACAGGAAACTTATAAACAAGAGTAGAAACATTTTATTGCATATAATTATGCACAGATAGAAAAGATAGTTAATGTTAAGTTACCTAAGAATTTTCTGAATGTTATAATATAGACATATATCTATGTATGCTATACACGATTTAAAAAAAAATTTAAATACCAAATTTATAAGTAATATTGTTACTTATGACCATGAAAACAGGCAAAATTTTGAACATAGATATTTTAAAAGTTGAACTTAAAATGCAAATTTTTTTATCATTATAGATGAATTTAAATTTGGAAGTTATAATTGTATTATGAACTTAAAAATGTATGTACTTCAATGTTGAAAATGCAAATTTCTCCAAATTCTTCCACAAATCAAATACAGTACTAATAAATTTCAGAGATTAACTAATGAATTTGAAAACTTGATTAAATAGTTTTATTGAAACCTAAAAGTGAAAAGTAGCTAAAAATCTCTTCAAAATGGAATCATGAGGTGAAAGAAAGCAATGTATGAAATATCAGTTCTGATTATGAGGTTGTTGCTACAGGTACAAACATATAGACCAACATAATATTAGAAAATGAAATTTAAAAACCTTTAAGTATAACAGTGCATGTATATGTGGTATACATGCTGGAAATGGAATGACAACCCCAAATGTTAACAGAAATGCTGATTGGTTGCATTTAAGTCATAAATGATCCCTGCTTTTGATCTTGCATAATAATTCAAACAGCTAAATCAAAAAAACAAAGCTTAATATTTAATATATATCTTACTTTCATAGTAATGCCAATATTTAATCCTTTTTACCAAAATAATGACATTTTAAAACCTCATTTGCATGTACATATTTCCCAATGTGTGTCTACTATGCTAGTCAGAGGAGTATTACCATTGCATTTAAGAATATAACTGACAAAGAGTTATAAAATAACCTCTTGAATCATCACAATTATTCGTTGTTTTCTCAAAAGGGTAATTGATTCAGTTTTTAGTATATTATCCTTGATGGAGTAATTTTCCTATCAGACATCAGTGCCAGGTAATGAATAGTTGTTATATCTTAGTAAAAGGAAAAGAATTTCAAATAACTAGCTTTTCTTCACTCTAAACCTTCTGTAAGAATATCACACAAAATTTAGAAGAATATTTTTTAAGCTATCACAATATTTTATGTATCGAGGATGAAATCTAAGTTTTTTTACTAAGCTTTAATCTTTTAGAGTCTGCAGTATGTAATAGTGAGAAAGATGAGTGTGCCATCCTGCCTTCATATTGGGGGCCAAAGACCCTTCTGAAATAAGTAGTAACAACAAAATTTCTCATTCCACTTACTGCCAGCACTCCAAGCAATTATATACAAGGGTCTTATTGTTTGCATTCTTACTTGATACACCTATTAATACAGATCCAGCCTAGTAGAAGAAATGATTATTTACATTTTTAATACTTGTTATAAATAGAAAACACTTTAGTGTGCCTTGGTAACTGAGCACAGTACTTAGATTTAAAATAATTTTTTATTTCACTGAATTGTAGTAACACTGTTAATGAAACCTTTCAAGAAAGCCATTAATAATGGGAAGGAAACTAAAAGGTTTGGCAAGACAGATGGCTCAGTAGTTAAAACGCTTGCTTTACAAGCAAAAGATCTAGAGTTTGGATTGCCAGAAGCCAGATAAATGCCTATGTGCTTGGTCATCTGTAATTCCTTGGAAGGAGGAGAGAGGATCAATGGAGGAAGCTAGCTAGAGAGATTAATGAAAACAGTCAATGCTGGGCTTTATTTGAGAGATTCAAAAACAGGAAGGTCAAGAGCGATCAAGAAAAAGTCCTGTGGTGGTTTGAATGAGGAATGGTCTCCATAAGCTCCAAATATTTGCAAACTTGACCCCCACTGGTGGTACTATTTGGGAGGTTTAGAAGGGGTAGCATTGCTGGAGGAAGCACTTCGCCTGTGGCAGACTTTGAGATTTCAGAGCCTGCTCTTACATCCATCTTGGTCTCTCTACTTACTATGCCTACTTGAAGATAAGAGTGGTCAGCTTTCTGTTCTGGCTGCCTCCTGCCATGATGGATTCTTATCCTTCTGAAACCATAAACCTAATAAACTGTTCCTAAGTTGCCTTGGTCATGGTATTTTATCACCACAAAATAAGACTAACAATAAAATTCCTGACATCAACCTCTGGCCTCCACATGCATGTGCACACATGCACACACATTCAAACACGCATATACACACCCAACACATACACATATGAAAAAGAAGAAAAGTAAAACACAAACTGGTCAAAATTACAAAAGGCTAAATTACTCTAATATTACAGAGCATATGTTAAAAGCATGAATTTTCAAGTACAGTTATGTTAGTTTTATTATAAACTCTTTAAATATTTATATTTCATCAATAAAACTTATTTAATTAAATGTTCCAATGAAAGGAACATGACTATTACAATAAATTAGATAGTTACTAAAGTTAGTTCCAACTCTAACTACTTATTTGTGACATTCATCTTAACTGGATTTGAAATAATCAAATACTTGAGGTGAAATTAAAATACGTAGTTTAGTTTATACAACATTAAAAATATTATATGTAGTAAAGAGCATAAAGTTTTATTAGAGACTAAATTACATAGTTAAGTGTATTTATGACAGCAAATACACATGCAGATATATGTATAAGATGTTTGTAAGTGGTGAATTTGATAGTCATTTAAATTCCTCAATGTTGAGGTACCTTAAATTACCCTTTGGATAAAATATAGTTAATAAAAATGTTTGATTGAGTATATGAATACAAATTCATATTATTCTTCTAATTTGAATGCTCCTGCTTGAGTCACTCCAAGGTGGGGAAAAAGTCAAGAAGGTAAGTCAGACAATTTGACTTAAATTTATTTGAGTAGTAAATATTTTGATACATAAAGAATGAATTTGTCTCTATTACAGAGGTAAAATATACTCTATAGGCTCATGAATTTTAATACCTGGTTTTCAGCTACTGGAGCTATTTTGGAAATGTATAGAACTTTGAGGAAGTTGGATATAACTGGAAAAAGTCAGTAGGTGTTGAGTTTGAGATATTGTCAAATCTCACTTCCTCTTCCATTAATACTTCCTGATTTGTCAAGGTATAAGGAGTTCCAGCCTCATGTTCCCATTGCCATGAACTCTATCATGTCTTCCTCCACCTTGACAGTCTTTAAACCCTAAAAATAAGAGCCAAAATACACCTGTCAACCATAAGTTGTTTATTGAAGGATATTTGGTTACAGCCAAAAATGTAACTAACTTACTCTCTAATGTTAGAATAATTTCCTGAATAAAAGTAATGAGTTAACATTAAATTTCAGTTTATAACATGCAAATAAATATAGAATACTGTCGTTTTGAAATAAAATTCACACAAAGCTTTGTTATCTATAAAAAATGTACTAACATCTATGACACTACAAAAAATTTGATATTATTAAGCACTTACAACTCTGTTGTTTTTTACACAAAATGATGTACAACACATTTAAGCATATAAATTTAATAAGAACAGTCTGTTGGTATTAAAAGGAATATCTCTAATTAAACACTTGTATTTATGAAATAATTATAAATTATTATCCACTCTATGCATGTATGTGTATAGTTATACACACACACAATTATATTCTCCTCATATATAAATTCAGCAAAATATTTACTGAACATCATCTACCTGGGCCAGACATTTAAGATATTTCAGTATGAAAACAGAGATATTTCTAAATTTATAAATATATTTTACTCCAGTGTTTCTATTTTAAAACAAAGGAACTCAAGTATTAGTCCATCCAGTAGGGTAAAGCATTCTGTAAAAGGCACACTACAAATATCAACAATCAAATATTTTGAGTTTCTGGTTAGGGCAGACATAAAATTTACAGCTAATCTCAGTATACAGACTTCAATACAAATTATCAAGAAACTATAAAAAAAAGTCATGGTTGTTTGTGCACATAAATATTCTGTTTTCTTGTTATAAGCTTTCTAAACTCTCTTGTTCATGGTAGCTTATGAAATCTGTGTGCAAGGTGGGAATAAAATTTTTAAAAACTTAGGACAGAATGTGAAGTAACATAAAAAAGGATAGCTGATGTGTTCAAAGAATTACAACATCACATGACGCTGAAAATGTTTGGAAGAGATTTGGCAGCCACTCAAAAGAAAGAAGGAAGCCAACACAAATGACATACAAAATTATGGAGATTATTCACTGAGTGGCACTATTAACTGACTAGGGTGGGAGGGCTTAAGGTTTTGGAAGTAAAACATTCATTTAATAGGATTATATGTAAGGATGACACCAGTTTTGAAACATAAGAACTATGAATGAAGTCAAACTTTTCAAACAGAATTTATTGGAGTGTTTGTAAATGTTCACACTTACAAAATCATGTGGGGAAAATCTGACAGCATCTGACTGAAAAGGACTCTGAGGAAAACACAAAGGGAAATGTGGTTGGGATGGTAATAAGGAACAATGAAGATGTCTGAGCTAATTTATGCTCTTGTGGAATGTGCATTGGGTGAAAAGAGAAAATAAAAAGGGCAAGATATGTGAGCTCACCAGTGAATTTCATGGAAGAAATAAAACCAGTGAAGTTTCTTCTAGAGCATGTAAGTCATGTGGGGCACATGCAAAATATTAGGCTACATCCAATTTTAAAGAAGACTGAATTATGAATTCCAGTGAGGAAATTGAAGAACCATTTCAACAATGGGAAAAGGTGAGAAGTTGGATCCGATGTCTATACTTTCTATATAGATTAGATTCTCGATGTTGTGACCTACATAGCATGACTGAGCTTCCTGTGGTTGACTGACTGAAGCAGATACAATTATATATATAGTCTTCAGGTCTTATGGGTGGAGTCATTGGAAGTAGATCTGACCACTTTCCTTGTTTTTAATGTATTGATTTTCATTATTGTGGCTTTAACTTTACATTTTATTCATTTTTACTGTGGAATATGTATAGATTTGTGCATGATGTGCATGTGGAGGTCAAAGAACACTGTGGAGTACCTTCTCCCTTTCAGTCTTTACAACAGTCAGCAGTCAAATTTAGATCATCAGGCTAGGTGGCAAATGCTTTAACATGCTGAGTCATGTGACTGACTGGTCCTATAGTTATTATTGCTTGATTTGTAAAATATTTATTTATTTTTATTTTATGTATATAAGTGTTTTGCCTGCATATATATATATGCACCACTGGTATGCCTGGTGTCACAGGGGCCAGAAGTGGGCACTAGATCCCCTGGTACTGGAGTTATAGATGATGATGTGTTATCATGTAAGTGTTGGAAAAGAAACTTCAAATGCTTTTTATTGCTGAGCCATCTGTTCAGATCCCTGTCATAATTTTTAATAATGAAAAGAGTCAAATAGAGTTGAAGTGTGAATACTTAAGTAGAATTCAGAAAATGACTTCATAACTGATTATTGTGTTTCTGAATTTGGAAACAATATAGGTAAATGATACATGGAGCTGGAGTTAAAGTTGATTGTAAGCCACTTGATGTGGGCGCTGGGAACAGAAGTCAGGTCATATAGTCCTCTACAAGAACAGCAGGTGCTCTTAACCACTGAACAACTTCTCCAGTCCCTTTAAATTTTACATGGGATGAGTAATGAATTATTTAGGCTTGCTTTTGTCTAATACGGCTACCGGCCACATGAAACTGTGTAAATCTATAATCCTTAAAGTTAAATTTGAATTTTCTGTCAAATGTCTATTACATCTTTATAGAATGACTTTTGTATAGGAGATTATTAACAATAACTTTTTTCTTGGTAGGTCTGAATTAGGAAGAGATTAGTTAATTATCAGTTCTATAATTAGGCCTTGTGCAAAAATGAATGAAATTTTCCTAAATTTCTGAGTTTAAGAGCTATGACTTCATTACATACAAGAAAAAAAGGCCTCAAGATATATCACAATATAGATGCTTTTTAATCATTTATTGAAAAAAGTTTCATTGCCCAGGATATTTTGCCTTATCCAGTTGAATTGCAGTGAATTGAATTGAAACTCTTAAAAAATACATCTGAAGGTATCCAAAGAAGCCGTTAAGAAGCCTTCTGTTTTCCATGGCAGCCAAATACCCATAAGGTTTCCATCCGAATGTGGCACTAGAAAGAAATCAGTAACTTACTACAGATGAGGCAAGAAAAAGAAAAAAAAAAAAAAGCTAAAACATGCCAAATTTGAGACCATTTATTTTGCTAGCATTCCAAAACCTTAAATAAGTTCTGGAAATACAAAAATAATAAAGTCATATACAGTATTTAAGAAACTTTTTGTTATAAATGGTGTTTTTCAACGACTACAAAAAAGCACAATCCAGTGTAATGATGTTTCCTGAACTTCAACTGTGTGCCAAATTTTGAAAGATGTAAAGCACATACTTTGATTTTAAACTCTGTACACCTACATGTTTTTATAGCCACATCTGTCAATCTGAATGCTACACTGTTTGCAGAGCAAGGAACAAGTTTCTGTGAGTTAGAGGTAAGAGATGAAGCATAAAATTACATGAATGTCAAAGAAATTGTTTTCTGGAACATTCAAGAACATGGCCCCATGGGAACATATGAGATCTTATTCAGGGCAGTAAACATTTCTTTCTAAAAGTAGCATGGTGTTGAATAGCCAACATTAAATGGTACAGTAACTGTGGATTCTTTTATAGACACTCAGAGACATTTTATTGTTGAGAATTTGCTATATTATTACTGGCATGTGGGTAGTAATGTTCTCAGTCTTCCTCCTACTAGGTGTGCTGCCTAAATTTCTTAAATTGTATTTATGAGTAACCCAAAAGAATAAAAATAGTAGGAAATATGTATTTATACACACATTTATATTTATATACACACACATATATATCCTTGTAATATGATTTGATAATGTATAAGAAATATGTATTCTAGAGTAAATCTGAATTATAGAGAAAAAAGGTAAAATCAATGTTCAATATGGTTAAAATCCAAAAGAAATATCTTGTAAGAGTTGGTAAATGGTTTTAAATGAAATTTAAGGACCTGTATTGCTTCCACATAAAAGTGAGTTGGAACGTAGACATACTAGGGCTAGGAGAAATGCAAGTAGGGAAAAAGTCTATGGCAGATCATGAGATATCATGACTATCATGCCCATTAGTTTTATGTATCAAAAGATCTTGTGAGTCAGGCTGGGGAGGCCACTCAGTGAGTAAAGCACTAGCTGCACAAGTGTGACGACTTATGTTTGAGTCTCCAGAACCCACCTAAAGTCAAGCATGAGACCTCAGGTTTTTGATCCCAGGCTCTTGTGCAAAAGTGGAACTCTCCAGCCCCTAGTCCTTGATATTTTCTAAGAATAACTTCAATTTGGGCTGGAATCCTCATGCTTCCTGATTCATTTGCCCTTGCGCACTCATTTTCAGATTCAATATTCACTCTGGAGAACTGTTTATTATTTGTGTTTTCAATGTCATAGTGTTTTAGAATACTTTGCTATTTTTATGAGCCTTTGACACATTTTCTGAAATAGTAATATGCAATTTTAACAGGTATAAAAGGTAAAAAGCAAAGATTGTTAAAAGTGGGGTTTTTAAGATTTATTTTTAAAGTTATGTGTTTCTCTTTCTCTCTCGTGTGTGTGTGTGTGTGTGTGTATGTGTGTGTGTGTGTGTGTGTGTGTGTGTGTGTGTGCTGTGTATGAGTATGTGCACAGGAGTGTAGGTGCTCATGAAGGCCAGATGTATCAGATTCCCTAGAGCTGGAGTTATAGCCAATTGTGATAGTCTTCATCTTTCAGAAGAGCAGCATGCACTCTTAACTACTAAGCCATTTCTCTACCTCTTGTAAATATATTTTATCCTAGATGAACTATGTCCTGATCACTGAATGTGTGAATGATCATAGGAAAGACTAATAGAACTCTCATAGCACATATAAGACAATTACGAACAGGACCAAATGGTAATAAGTACACAACGGGATCTATGGTTATTCTATTTATTACATTATATTTTGCACTGAGAAATACATGTGGCCCCCAAAAGAGTCAGCGATTTTTCTTCAAAGATCAGAAAATAGCTTAAAGATTAATTGATTTATGGGGCTCACAGGTACCTCGCAGCTTATGCATTGAAGAGTATCTCATAAGCTCTCCCGTCCTAGCATCTGGCTGGCCTAATTAAGATTTCCTCCATCCTCTTTCCTTAGACGGACCTACTTACTTCTGGATAATGCCATCACCACAGTACCCACTTCCATGGGTGTATATGGCAGCAGGCGATGGCTCACTCTCTTCCGTTCCTGAAATGGTGATAATCCTGTACTGGTACACACTACCGAGCTTCAGATCCCTGGAAAATAAAAAGAAGTTTTCTAGTTAAATAAATACAGTGCTTGTGGGAGGCAGGAAGAGAATTAAAAATTTATCTCTTTGAATACAAAAAAAAAAAAAGTGGAAGCAAAGAACAGAGACTGCACAGTAATTTGTGGACCACCTAATTTAGCATTCACAGCAGAAGACATTGGAAAGATCCTGGCACAAAAGAAGGCAGGGACTAACACCCACTCTGGCCTCCACATGTGCACCACGGCATGCACCCACATTCAATACACTTCTGCACACACACACACACACACACACACACACACATGCACGCATGCATGCACACACACAGACATATGGATGTATACACATACAATAAAAAATAAAGCCCTATCAAGACAATTTCTCAGCCAAGGGCTATGGGGTCTTTCAGTTCTCAGCACTCATGACACCATCAGTAGTCTCTTTAAGCCTAACCTGAAGTACAGAAATTAATATTTGAGGACATTACAGATGATATTTTTATGTTACTTGAGATGTTCCATGATATAGTAAGTTTTGGAGGCTAGTAATTTAAACTTCCCTAATGGTCAAATATTGTTGCCTTTTTCTTTATTATTTACTAAAACATTTGTTGGTATAGGATGTAGGCACAATAATCTAATATAGTGAATGTTACTTCCTCAAAACTCCAACATGAACTTTAAAGTAAATGAAACATTATAGTATGTTTATAAGCCAAGAGCAGAGAGTAACCAAATTACAACAAGAGCATGGAAAACTCTACCAATTTAAAGTATTCTTGGTGCCAGAAATAGTTATCCAAATTACAAGTTCGTTCCTGTTTTATTCATATTTTTCCAGGTGTTCTATACTAAAGAACAAAGAGAAGCTTCATAGATAATGATCAAAATATTCTTTCCCTTAAGACAGCACTTGTTCTTTCTTAAGAATTGTATGTGCTACTTAAAGATGGTCTATACTAATAATACTATTGGTTCAATTTCATGAATAAAATCATTGTCGATACCCCTTGTCTTCTCTGACCTAAATTGGGTAGAACCTTCATGGTCCTTGGGAGACATTTAGAGAACACTGAAGAGGACTCAAGAGAAAAGAGCCTAGAATTCTGCTTGAATGGTTAGAATTTCATTTCAGAAAATGAGCCTCAGTGCTATTACGGTATGGCCACGCTTATCAGGAATTATGTCACTCCAGGAAATCAAAATTTCAGGGTGAAAATGAACAGACATAAAGAGAATATTAGTTAAATGGAGATAGTCTCCAAATTCACACCATCCTTTTTATATTCCATTCCAAATTTTATCCCTATAAAAGACCATTTACAAAGTAGCTGAAAACAACCCTAGCTCCTGGGAAAGCTTCTGATGTAATGGGAATGGGAAGCTAATATTTTAATAATAAGGAAAAGAAAAGCTTTGATTTTTTTTTTCTGTTTGACATACTGGAAGTAGATACCACTTAAAAATCACCTATGTTTGAGTAATTTAATCAGGAAAGTAGCTGATGAATCACAAATAAACAGTATTAAGGAAGGAGCAGCAGGTGATTCCTGAAAGAAATGATTCCAGCACTTCTATGGAATTCTTTAGTTAGATCATACAAAAACAATGCTTCCATCCAATTATTGGAATTATTAAGATGAGTGACTATGGATTGAACATGAAAAGATATTAGTGGAGGGCTTATAGGTAATGGAGTTAATTAAGGCATCAACTATCAACAGAAGACAGTCATCTTAATCCACAAAATTAACAGTAATCTAGAGGAGATGTCTCATTACAATTGCTTTCTTATGATTTGAGTGCAAATTTGCCAGTTTTAGTGAAGAATTATAAAAATATTTTACTATTTTTTAAAGTAAATTTTTGATTTTTTCATACATCTCAAACAATCTTAATCATCTTCATACCCCCTTCCCCACTGGCACCCTCCCATACTCCCCAAGTAGTCCATATACTCTGTCATCCCTGTTAAAGCCCACTGGGTTGTCAATGTCCCCAGCTGTTCCCTAGTGCAAGTCCATCCATTGAGTCTAGTCAGCCCATCTGGAGTCCCTTGTTTTAGGAAGATCAGCTCTTCTTCATCTAGCAGCAATCAGTTGCCAACATTCCTTCAGATAAGATTGAAGACTGCTGTTCATTTTCCTAGCTCTATGCTGGATTATTGGCTGCCTGAGTTTGCATGGGACTTATGTATGCACACACTATCGCCATAGAATCATATGAGCAGATCTCCAGGAGCTTGTAGGACTCCATATTGTCATGCACCTCCTCCCTGGCCCTTACAATCTCTCTGCTCCCTCTTCCACAATGGTCCCTGAGCCTTTGGTGGGTGAATTTTAATAAAAGGTTCCTGTCTAAGGACGATCATTCAGAAGAATCTTGATCTCTATGATTTGGTCATTAGTGGCCTTTTGTGTTCCTGGCCCTCCACTGGATGAGGGAGTTTTATTATTGAGAACTGAGAGATTCATTAGTGTCCTCCTCTTTATCTCTGTTCTATGTTCTATGAGTCTTAGGAGTAGCGGTTGCATTCCAGATGTATCACTTATGCCTGGGCAATTTATAGACAATGTCCATGTGTGACCAGTTGTGGTACTTGGTAATAGTCTCTGACTGGTGAAAAATGAGCTTCTTTGATGAGTAGTAACTGGGACGTTTGTCTGTAAATATAAGGATACATATTTTGCAAATAGTAAGAAATCCCATTAGAGATGTGACAGTCTCAGAGTTTTCTCTAGCTATTTTCTCCAGCCATGGGTATTAGGTTGTTTACAGTACCACACTTGAGTTTCCTATCATTGAATTTAGTCAAATTAGGTAGCTGTTGATTGCCCCCAAGATAAAAGTGCCACTGCTGCACCAATGACATATGCTGTGCTGGCAATTGATATAGTTATTTGGTCTTTAAGCTGCTGTTGGATCACCCACTGATCTTTTACCTTGGCACCTTCATAGTGCTCTCCAAAGCTATGAGAGCTAGCTTTCAGGGGAAGTGATTGCAGGTCAGTTGCAGTTTTATTGCTCCAAATCCTGTGTTCAAAGTATGCTCTGTTTTCACAGTATGGTCTTACCTTCAAGTTCTGGGAGGCCATCGATGGCTGTGGTAATAGCCTGAGTAATTTTGGGAGTCTCTTGAATGACTCTGGCAAACAACTCAAAGGACGGTATCTCTTTTTCTATGTTATGTTATGTTATGTTATGTTATGTTATGTTATGTTATGTTATATAGCATTTAGCTATACACATGGACTCATCTAGAGATTATGTATAATTTGTCAACACATTGTTGGACTAATATGGTTCAGTCTGTTTTTTTAAAACTAGCTAGGTATTATTTATTTAACTGGCTAGCTCTCTCTCTCTCTCTCTCTCTCTCTCTCTCTCTCTCTCTGTCTGTCTAAGCCTTCTGCCATGGTTTCCCATGGTGCCACCATTTTCCCAATTTCTCCCTTGATATTACCCTTCACCTATGGTCCCACCTCTCTTGAGCTCCTTCTTTCCCATTAATCCCAAGTTTCCTTATGTAGTCCTCCTTCCACCTTCCCATTTAAATTTTTATCCACACTTCCCATAGTAGTACCTGTTTCCTACTGTTCTCACTCAGGTTCTTTCTTTTCCTTTACCTCCATGGTTCCTTTTCATTATCCTGGTTCCCATTGTTATGTCTGGATACATGCTCACATATAAGGATTTGGTGCTAGGATACATATGTGAGGGAGAACATATCATTTGTTTTTCTGAGTCTGTGTTACTTCATTTAGTATAACAGTTTCTAGCGCCATCAATTTACCTGCAAATTTCATGATTAGGTCATTCTTTACCACTGAGCAGAACTCCACTGTATAAATGCACCATATTTTCATTATCCACTCATCAGTTGAGAGACACCTAGGTTGCTTCCCATTTAGCATCTATTGTGAAAAGAGCAGCAACAAATATGGATGTACAAGTGCCTCTGCAATACAATTTGTAATGCTAATTACTCTTGCCTTTACTTCTCCTTCACATCTCCCATTAATTATTCAAGGACTTTCTTCTTCCCTTAGAGAAAATTTGGGAGTCTTTTAGACAGACCCACTGAAGGGGTTCTTCAGTTGCCTCACCCTGTGTCCCCGTTCGGTGTGGAAGAAGCCAGACCAGTCAGCGTCCCTGTTCCTTATTTGCAATTTGGGTAACCCCTTTCAGATAAGAATAGGAGGTAGGAATTGGCTAGGCAGGTAGGGTAAAAAGACCACAAAGAAATGTAGCCAGTTTCTTGGCTAAAAGTCAAAATGTCCTTGGGCCTGTTAGCAACATACTCTTTTCCAAAGGCCAAAAATGTCAAAAGTTTGGGAACTTGTATCTAATACTTAAAAGATTTTAGGGTTACCTCTTCAGAAGGAGGAATATTGGAGGGGGTCGGAGTGGGCATGGATTTGATCAAAACACCTTATCTACATGTTTGAGATTCTCAATTAAATTTTTGTAAAAATTAAAAAAAAGAATCAAAGGAGTGAATGAGCTCAAGATAAAGGCAGCTGCACAGTGTTCAGCACATACTAAGTGCTAAACAATCATTGGTCCTAGATTTCTAGGCTGTCTGCAGATGATCTGCAAGTCTAGAAAGGATTTTGAAGGTCTTCTGACCCAACACTTCCTTTCATCAGAACCTCACACACATCGTACTGCACATTTGAATTTATTGGCTCAGAGAGGGGGTATTACAGAAGTTGTGTTCAGAGAACTTCAAGCATATTGGTTTGAAGAGAGGATTTTGAATGTTGTTTCAGTCTACAAAACTGTCAAATAAAACTTCAGCAGTGGGTGTATTCTATGTACCAAGTAGCAATTTAGATGCTTAAGTCACTACCCAGGGGAAAGGCACTGGTAGCATCAGGAGTAGCATTGTGAGTGAGTGGTATTTGAGTACAATCATCACTTGGCCCTGGGAGACAACGAGGACAGAAAGAAAGAGGAGGGCATGAGGGGGACTGAGAGGTGAATAAATTGGTGTCATAGAAGGTGAAACGAAGTACTCAGATGAAAGCTCTTAGAAATAAAATGTAAGATCCAAGGACCCCACCAATACAGCACAAAGAACACATGAACAAAGTGAAATTCAGCAAGGCAGCTTTTTGTTTTGTGAAAGGGCATGATGCATCATTCAGATGGAGCAAGCACACCAGATCTGTGTCAATCTCTGAATTGTGGGGCTGGAGAGATGGCTCAGCAACTAAGAGCACTGGCTGCTCTTGCAAAGGAGTTGGGTTTGAGTCCCAGCACCCACATGAGCTAACAACCTGTAACTCCACATGGGCTAACAATCTGTAACTCCAGTGCCATGGGAATCTGACACCCTCTTTTGATCTCTGTGGGCATTGCACAAAATGGGTGCACTTACACACATAGAGGCAGTACACTCATACACATAAAATAAAAATAATAAGTTTTTACTAGCTTGAAAGTAAGATGGAGTCTCAGACTTTACCAATCTGTGCATGTACTAGATATGGAATACAGCTTTATGTATATAGATACTATCATGGGTATAGATTGGCTTAGGCTGATAATGTTTTCAAGCTAACAGACACTAATAAGATAACTACAAGGTAACTGACTAGTGAATTATGTTATAGACTAGAATAACTGACAGAAAGAGGTACTATGTAAATGCAAATCTTGAAAATGCATTCCAGTTTAGTTCATCTCTAGGGATAACTATGAAAGCAGAATCAGTTAAAACAGAAAATTTGGTGAGCGAGCCTGGCTACACAGTCTGCTGTTGTACTACCCCAGATAGTACGCCACATCATTCCTTTACTACTGGGCTGCAATTAAAGTAAAAATTCTTAGGAGAATATAAACATTGAAAAATTGTTCTTTAAAAAAATGATAAGGACTCCTATATTAAATTTCACCTACCCTGGGATCAGGGACTATTGTGAAAGAGGTAGAAGAAAGATTGTAAGAACCAGGGAGGAGGTACATGGCTGTACGGAAATACAGTCCTACAGGCTCCTGCTACCCTGCTCATATGAACCTACAGCAGTGGTGTCAGCATGCACAAGATCTTTGCAAACTCAAGCAGACAAAAACCCAGCATAGAACTGAGGAAATGGAAAACACACCCCAAACTTAGCTGAATAAATATTGGCAACTGATTACTGCTGGGTGAGGAAGCTAATCTTCATAACGTGAGGGACTCTAGATAGGCTGATTAGACCTCAGTAGATGAGCTTGCACTGAAGAACATCTGGGTATATTCACTTGACACGATAAGTCTTAACACAAATGACAGAATGTTATGGATTCCAGTTGTAGTGGCATGGACTTTGGGAGGGTGCCAGTGGGGAAGAGGATACAAGATTTTTAAGACTGATTGAATCGTCCTGTATAAAATACACAAAAGTTCAATAAAAAAATCAATCAATCAATCAATCAATAAAATAGTTCTCAAAATTATATAGCACCTTGGGAGAAATCCTTTCTCTCAAGAGTGAGATATTTTTTAAATGTTTTGAGTTTTCTTTCCATTGAAGAAAAGGAATGCTTTGCTTGTTTGGTGAGAAAGAATGCCTGAATTTGGAACCCATGTTGACTGTGAGGTAATACCTTCATGTTTCAAAAGAAAACATGAATTCAAGTCTTGCTTGTGGTGTTTTCTTTGTTTTTAATATTTTATTTATTATTTTATGTGTATGAGTGCATGTAGGTGGGGCCTGCATGTAGGTAAATGCATCTGTGTCATGAAAAGCACATGGAGGATAGAAGAGGCTGTAGAATCCCCTGGAACTACAGTTACGGACAATTGTTAGCTGTCCTATGGGTTCTGGGAATTGAACCTGGGTATTCTGCAAGAACAGTCAGTGCACTTAACAACTGAGCCATGTCTCCAGCCCCCACTTGTGGCATTTTCTTTTTTAAAAAAATTGTTCATTTAATGACATCATGATTAGAAGAAGCATTTCATTACAGCATTAGTAAATTCAATAATAATTAGCATATTCAATAACAATTTCCAGAGAAGAGATGCATCTCTTTCAAAACTGGCTGTAAATTTTTAGGTTCACAGTTGAATTAATACAGTTATACAATATTGAACTCAGTATAAACCCTATAAGACATAAAATTGAATGAAATTTTAACCTTTAAAAAAGATCTCCATTTCATTTTAAAATACACTGTTTCATACAGAAAAACTATTTTTAATGCTACTAACACTTAGATGTTTGCACATGTGTGTCTAATCTCTGTGTCTAATCTCTGTGTATCTGATTGTTACTAGTCACACTCAGATACTTTTTAAGATCCTTGACACATGAGCATGGATATAAAATCATCAGGTAGATTTCAATGGCAATATTTTTCACCTCTACTAATTAACATGAAGTAAATTTTTATGATTCTTCCTCAAATATAACTCATTTTTGTTGCTGATTCTTTTGTGTGTATTTCATACAGAACATCCCAAACAATCTTATTCATCTATATACCCACATCCCAAATGGAACCCTCCCATAGCCCCCTGCCCCCACTGGAGCCCATATACTGTGTCATCCCTGCTACTGACTATCCAATGTGTTGTCAGCACCCCAGCCATTCTCCAGTGCTTGTCCATCTGGGAATCTTGTCAGCCTATCTAGAGTTCCTTGTTTAAGGAAGTTCAGCTCTTCCTCATCTAACAGCAGTCAGTTGTCAATATTCCTTTAGATAAGATTGGGGTCTGCTGTTCATTTTCTCACTTCTATGCTGGGTTACTGTCTGAGAGTCTATTGGGCCACCCTGGCCAACAACTCAAAGGAGGGTATCCCTTGTCTGTCATTGTTTCTTGTTATGTAGCCTTTAGCTATACACATAGACTCTGAAAGAATTATATTGATACCTTTAATCCTTGGTTATACTTTCCTTTTGGGTGTTGAAGACCATGCAGTTGGCCCAGATAAACCAATTTATTTTTACTCTTAAGGTCATTTGAGGATCTGTTCATCAGGGGTTACATGGGCTTGAGAGGAGCCCCTGGCTCCTTTCTTTAACCAGTTCCATTTATGTGAAGATAAGTCAAAGGTCCTGCTCGACTATGGCTGGTGTCACTTGGAAGCATGGAGGAAATGATTCCTCTGTGTTGACCCTCCACTTTGTAGACTAGACACTGGTTCAAGTCCATTTTGTAGGGTCTCCATGGCCTCCTCGATCAAGATGACAGGTGACTCTCCACAGTTACAGGACATTTTTGAGAGATGCTCATAGTCCCCTGGAACTTAGTAGACCTAGGAGGGCAAGGAGCGAAAACTGTACTTTGTCCCTTTGACCAAATTAGTATAGGCCTCAAAGTATGTCTGTTAAACACCCAAGAAGGTTAGTTCCACCAGTCCAGTACATTTAATTACCATGTGCTATGTAGTTAAATCTTGGGCAGTGACCAAATGTTCTCACATAAACCTTGCCTAGACATATATTATATTCGCTGAGCTAATTGTATGTCTAGGTTCTAAGGTTAATATGGCTCTCTCTGTTTTTTTTTAAAACTAGCTAGGCATTACTTAACTCTTGCATCATCTAACACTTCCACCATGGTTTCCCTATGTAAGTGCCCCATTTTTCCCATTTCCCCTTTAATAATACCCTTCTCCTATGGTCCCATCTCTCTTGAGCTCCTTCTTTCCCTTTATCCCCAAAGTTCCTTGTAAAACCCTCCCTCCTCTTAAAATGACTCCATTTTTATCCATATCTCCCTTATTAATGCCTGTTTCCTATTGTCCATCTCTTTCAGATTCTTTCTTTTCATTTACTCCCTGGTTCCTTTTCAATATCCTGGTTCCTGTAGTTATGTCTGGATAAATACTCACTTATAAGGATTTGGTGCTAGAATACACATATGAGGGAGAACATACATCGTTTTTTTTTTTTTATTTCTGAGTCTGTGTTACTTCATTAAGTATAACAGTTTCTAGTTCCATCCATTTACTGCAAATTTCATGATTTCATCTTTCTTTACTGCTGAGTAAAACTCTGTTGTATAAATGAATCACATTTTCATTATCTAGTCATCAGTTGAAGGACACTTAGGTTAATTCCATCTCTTAGCTACTGTGAAAAGAGTAGCAACAAACATGGATGTTTAAGTGTCTCTGCAATAGGACGAGTTCTTTGGGTATATGCTAAGGAGTGGTAAAACTGGGTCAAATTGCAGGTTATTTTGTAGTTTTTTAAGAGTTCTCCACACTGCTTTCCATATGGGTTGAACAAGTTTGTAATTCCACCAGTAGTGGATGAGTGTTCCCCTTTCCCCACATCCTCTCCTACATTTAGTATCATTGGTTCTCTTGATCTTAGCCAGTCTGATTGTGGTAAGGTTAAGGCTTAAAGTGATTTTAATTCACACTTCACTAACTACTAATGATGTTGAACACCTTTTAAGATGCTTTTTAGACTTCTTTATAGATTCTTATTTTGAGAACTCTCTGTTCAGCTCCTTAGTCCATCTTTCAATTGAGTTACTTCCTTTCTTGATTTTTTGTTTTTGAGTTCATTATATATTCTGGATGTTAAACCTCTGTCAGATGTGTTGTTGGTGAAGATTTTCTCCCATTTTATGTGATTTCTCTTCATTTCCTTGGTTGTATCTCTTGATGTACAGGAGCTTTTTAGTTTAATATAGTCCCATTTGTTGATTCTTGACTTTGTTTTCTGAGCAATTGATGTCTGGTTTAGAAAATCCTTTCTTACACCTATATCTTACAGATTATTGCCAATGCTTTCTTTTAACAATTTCAGAGTTTCAGGTTTCACACTGAGGTCTTGATCCATTAGGAGCTGACTTTTGTGCAAGGTGAAAGTGGTTTATTTTCATTCTTCTATAAGTGGTGATCCAGTTTTGACAGCACCATTTGCTGAACTCCTCCATTGAATGCTCTTGTCCCCTTTGTCAAATATCAGGTGGCTGAAATTGCTTGTACTCATATTTGGGTCTTTGATTTGTTCCATTGATCTATGAGTCTATTTTTGTGCCAGTACCATATTGTTTTAATGACTATAGCTCTGTAATATAGTTTAAAATCTGGTATACTAATTCCCCCCAGGTATGCTGTTAGTGCTCAGGGTTGCTTTGACTATCCGAAGTCTTTTGTGCTTCCATATGAATCTTAGGATGGTTTTCTTCAATTCTGTGAAGAATGTCATAGGGATTTTGATTGGCATTGCATTTAATCTATAAATGGCTTTTGGTAGGGTGATAGTTTTCAAAATATTAATTCTTCCAAACCATGATCATGGGACATCCTTCCATCTGCTGATATCCTCCTCAATTTCTTCCTTTAAAGATTTAACATTTTCAGTGTAGAGATCTTGAATGCCTTTTGTTAGGTTTATTCTGAGATAGTTTATTATTATTTTTTTACAGCTATTGTGGAGTGTTTCCATGTACTCTTTCTCTGACTGCTTTTTATTGGTATATAGAAAGGCTACAGACTTTTGTAGATTAATTAGGTAACCTGCCACTTTACTGAATGTGTTACTAATTTCTAGGAGTTTTCTGGTGAAATATTTGACGTCTATTAGAAATAATATCATATTGTCTGCAAAAGGGATAATTTGATCTCTTCCTTTCCAATTATTATTCCTTTAATTTCCTTCTCTTATCTTCTTGCTCTTCCAAGAGTTTCAAGCAGTACATTAAAGAGGAGTGGAGATAGTGGAGAGCTTTGTCTGGTTCCTGATTTTAATGTGAATGCTTCCAGTTTTCCTCCTTTTAGAATGATATAGGGTATGGGTTTGTTGCATATGGCTTTAATTATATTGGGTTATGTTCCCTCCTGTCCAATTACCTCTACGACTTTGACCATAAATGCATGTTGAATTTTGTTAAAGGCCTTCTCTGAGTTTATTGAGATGACCATGTGGTTCTTATCTTTGAGTCCATTTATATGATTTATGATGTTTATTGACTTACGTATATTGAACCATCCCTGCATCTCTGGAATAAAGCTGACTTGATCATGATGGGTAATCATTTTGATTTGTGTCTATATAAGTTTTCCAAGTACTTTGTTGAGAATTTTTGCATCTGTGTTCATTAAGGATATGGGTCTATAGTTTTCTTTTTTGGTTGTGTCTTTACTTGGCTTTGGTATTCGAGTGATGCTGGCTTCATAGAAGGAATTTGGAAGTTCTCCCTCCATTTCTATCCTTTTGAATACATTAAGTAGTATTGGATGTAGATTTTCTTTCAATGTTTGGTAGAATTCTGCTGTAAATCCATCTGGTCCTGGGCTTTTTTTTGGCTGGGAGTGTTTGTATTACTGTTTCAATTTCCTTACGTTTTGTGGGTCTATTTAAGCAGTTGATCTCTTCTTGGTTTAGTTTTGGTGGTTCCCATGCTTTTAGATACCCATTCATTTCTTTTAGGTTTTCAATTTAGTAGCATATAGGTTTTTAAAGTATTCCCTTGAAATGTTCTGGATCTTTTTGGTGCATGATGTGATGTTTCCCCTTTCATCTTCTTTGACTTGTTGATTCTTTGCATTGTTTTCTTTGCTTCTATGTCATTAATATCTGCTCTGATTTTTGTTATTTCTTCTTGTCTACTGGGTTTGGGTTTCATTTGCTATTGCTTTTCAAGTGTCTTGAGTTCCAATGTTAAGTCATTTATTAGTTTTCTTTCTGATTATTTAATGTAGGCACTTAGAGTTATAAACTTCCCTGTAAGGACTGCTTTCAACAGGTCCCAGGGATTTTGTTGTGCTGTATTGTCCTTTTCATTTAGTTCCCAGAACACTTTTATTTCTTTCTTAAATTCTCCTTTGACCCACTCATCATTCAGAAGTGTGTTGTTTAATCTCCATGTGTTCATGCAGTTACTAAGGTTACTTCCATTGTTGATTTTAAACTTTATTGCATTGTGGTCTGATAGAGTGCATGAAATTAATTCAATCCTTTTGTATTTGTTGAGGTTTGTTTTGTGCCCAATTATATGGTTGATTTTGGAGAAAGTTCCATGTGGTGCATAACAGAAAGTATATTCTTTGTTGCTTGGGTGGAATATTTAGTAGATATATGTTAGGCCCATTTGATATATGGTATTGTTTAATTCAGATGTTTTTCTGTTAATTCTCTGTCCTGTTGACCTGTCTCAGACAATGGGGTATTGAAGTTCCCAACTTTAAAAACCAGATATGTGATGAACCTTGTTCTTAAAGTCCTGTTGTACTGATTTTATGAAGCTGGGTGCACCAGAGTTTGGTGAATATATGTTCATAATTGTAATATCTTTTTGGTTAATTGTTCCTATGGTCAGAATGAAGTGGCCCTTTTTATCTCTTCTGTTTAGTTTTAGTTTAAAGTCTATTTTGTCAGATATTAGAATTGCAATCCTGCTTTTATCTTAGTACCATTTAGTTGGTATGTTTTTCCATCCTTTCACCTTATGGTACAGCCTGTCCTTGAAAGCTAGATGAGTTTCTTGCAGGCAACATAAAGATGAGTTTTGTATCTTAATCCATTCAACTAATCTGTGTCTTTTGACTGGGGATTCAGTCCATTGACATTTAAAGTTATTAATGAAATATGTGTATTGATTCCTTTCATTTTTACTTCTGTTCACATTCTGGGTGTACGTATGCATTTCCCTAGTTATACCTTCATTAAATTTCTTTTTGTAACCACTTGGATATAGTCGTTCCTTTCTTCAGCTCTTTGTATTGCTTCAAGAACTCTTTGAAGGGCTGGTTTTGTGGACATGAATTCTTTCAGCCTGTTTATGTCATGAAAGATATTTTCTTCCCTTTTGACTATAATAGACATTTTGGCTGGTAAAGTAATTGGGATTGGCACCTGCGATCATTTAGAACTGGGAATACATTGTTCCAGGCTCTTCTGGCTTTCATAACTTGCACTGATGTAAATACGATGCGTTTTCCTTTATATGTGGCTTGTTTGTTTTCTTTTTCAGGTTTCAGCATTCTCTCTTTGTTCTGTATGTTAATATTTTTACTATGATGTGCTGTGGAGAGTTTCTTCTAATTGGTGTTCTATATGCTTCTTGTATTTGTATGGGCATATATTTCTTTAATTTGGGGAAATTTTCTTCTACAATCCTGTTGAAGATCTGGTCCATACCATTGTCCTGAGATCCTTTTCCTTCCTCTATACCTTTGGTTCATAAATTTGGTCTGTTTATGATGTTGCACAATTCCTGCATAGTCCATTCTTGTGTTTTCTTAAATTTTTCATAATCTTTGCTTGAGTATTCTATTTCATCCACTTGATCTTCCAGTCTTGATATTCTGTTTTCCATATCATTCATTCTATTTGTGAGGCTTTCTCCTGTTATTTCTAATTGGCTTACTGAGTGTTTCACTTCCTTCTTCATTTCAGCCTGAGTATTCTTCAATATTTCTAATTCTTTTCTGAATTCATTGAAAAGTTTACCCCATCTTCTTTCAGTTCTTTGATTTCTTTGTGTGTTCTTTAAATTCACTGAATTCTTTTATCATGTATATAATTGTTCAATGAGTGCCATGTCCTGCATTATCTCTGGGGGGGGGTTCTCATTGTCCTCCTCTAGAGGACTGATGGTACTTGGTGGGGATATATTATTTTGATATTTCATGTTATTATTTTTTCTCTGTGGCTTTGACATGTGGGTTTCTTTGGTAGATTCTGGTCCTTGTGTGAGAGTCAAGCCTTCCTTTGTTAAGTTTTGGTCTGCTACTTTTTGTAAACTTTATGTGTCTTTGTGGTTTACTTGTTGGGCATGAAAATCTGTTTGGCCTAGGCTTCAGGTTCTCTCTTTTGATTTTTTATTAGAGTAGCCAAATTCCTTTCTTATTTCTGCTCAGGAGTACCCAGAGAGGCCCAGGTCAGATGAAGATCTGATGCTCTCAGGTTTTTCTCCTATGGTCTGCATCCATCTAGGAAAGATGCTGGCCTCAGGAATTTGAGGGCATGGCTAGCCTGGGAGCAGGGCCCAGGAAAGATCCTGGCCCCAGGAAACTGGTGGCTGGGCTGCCCAGGGATGCAAAGAGAAGTGGGGTTGAGAAAAAGCCTGTGGACTCCTGGGGACCAGGAACCCTGCTGGCTCCAGGAAGCTATGGGACTGGACTGCCAAGAGGTGAAAAGGGAGGTGGGATGGAAGAGGGCTGGAGGGTTCCTGCAGAATAGATGGAGGAATTGGGGTGGTCTGGGTGCAATGGAACTGAAAGCAGAGGGGAGTTTGGGCCAAGTGGTCAGTCCAGAGGTCTTGGGTGCCAAGACAAGAAATGTGCCAGCCCCTTTGCTAGTAGGAGAGATGGGGTAGGGGAGTCAGGAAGGTAAATGAAGCTGGGGGAGTCAAGGCACAGTGGGCACAGTCAAACTTTCCCAGTAAAACTGCTAGCTCCAGGAACCTGTGGGGCTGGACCCCCTGAGATGCAAAGGTAGGTGGGGACTAGAAGGGAGGAACTGGGTTGGTCTGGACACAAAGGATCATGAAACAGTGGGGAGTTTCATCCAAGAGGTCAGTCCAGAGGTCTGGCATGCCAAGACAGCAAATGTACCAGTCCCCCTGCTAGGAGAGATGGGGTGGTGGGGGAGCTGGGAAGGTGAATGAGGCTGGGGGAGTCAAGGTGCAGTGGGCACAGCCAAACTTACCCAGGAAAGCTGCTGGCCCCAGGAAGCGGAGGCCTGGGCTGTCCAGAGATGCAAAGGCAACTTTTGGCATTTTCTACCCACAGGGATATCTGCACTAAGTCCAAGCATCAGAAACTCCAGCTGCTTCTCATCTCACAATTTCTAGTTTCTCATTCTGAAATGGGACAGAATGTCATTACCAAAAAATACAACAAAGTTTAGGCTTAGGCAAAACAATGCAAAATAGGTAATTTTGCTGTGGTCAAAATTAATATTTGAGTTACAAGCAAATAGTATTATAGGTAGAGGTGGTATAAGGACCTCCACAGCTAGACTCAAAATTCATTTTTTGTTTGTCAAGGACCTGGACATACAGAGCAATGAACAACATAATCTTCAATAATAAGAACATGAAGGAAGCCTTACAATGTAGTTTCTTTTGTGCTAAATAAAAAGATTTCTAAGTTTAACCTCTTGCTCTATTCTGTTGAGGACTCCATGCTTTTCTCAAGTCAATGATAAAACTCATTTCCTACATAGGTGCCTTCATTTACTCCCTTTACTCTTTACAGGTAAATGTCAGTTTCCATAGGAGGGAATAGACTTTCTTAAGCTTCTGATGCATGTTCATTTTCTCAGCCTCATTTCTTCCTGCAGTTTATTAAATGACTTACCCTTTCCAGCATCCTTCAAGAAACAGGTCATTGTCCCTTCTTCAAGAATATGTCTTGCCCTTCTTGTATTCAATTACATTTAAATACTCCCCTGGTAGACTGTCTTAGCACTTATTGTATTAAATTGAAAACATTTGTCTACTTTTTTGCCTTCTTCTGGAGACTCAGTTCCTTGAGGACCAGAAACTTAATACTCATTTGTACTCACTTCACCTCCAAACCCTCAGCACACAACCACCATTGAGCAAACAATTTGAAATGATAGCTACTTCATGGCATGCTGCCTAAAATCACTGGACTGATTTCTAACCCCTTAGGAAGTGGTGGACTAGGAGAGAGAAAGAGAGAGAAAGAGAAAGAGAAAGAGAGCAAGAGTGAGTGAGAGAGAGAGAGCAGGAGAGCTGAAGTAGTATGAAGGGACAGTGGAAATTGGAATCAGTTATTAAAAAATATGCCACAGTGACTAGTATAATTAAATGGACAAACCTTAGGAATTATTCTGCTTTGCATTTTAGAAAACCAATTTTAATTTTGTGCATCTTATTTTTAATATTTTATAAATATTTGGTCATAGAGGATTTTCCAGATTATACATCTATACTTAAAATATTGTATTAGATTACCTATCTAAATTATCACATTCATTATGAAGCTTATTTTCCTAGACAATGAAAATTCTTTATGAGCAGATAGTATGTCTCTTTCATTGAGTGAAATTTTAATCAAATTCTGATTTAGTTATTAATATGTATTGTATTTGCATTGTTAGATTGTGTAATATTGTCTCGAAGGTGGAGGTTTGCTACAGCAAACAGCGAAATTTTATGGTATTCTCTTCAGAAATATGGTATAGGGTGCAAAGATCTAAGCTGCAAGTAAAATGATAGATGATGCCACCACTTATATTACCCTCCAATTTGATACTGAACCAAATAGCACAGAATATATGCAAAGATACTACTATGTATCATTGAGGTAACTCAGTTGCACAGGAAAAAGTAAGTATAACTCCAAGGACATGTGTCAGTGCAAATTCAAATTTAAGTTGGTTTTCTTGTTTTGCACTTACAGCTTCTTTATTCATTCTCAAATGTGTTTCAAGCTCTGTGTGCCAAAATATATGACACTGTTATCAGCAAGTTAGATACAGCTACATGTCATGGCTGAAATCAGCCTGTGTGGCTGACTTTTTCTTGGATTATATTGCTTGTGTTCTCATAAAGAAAATCTTCTGTAGAGAGTATCAGGAATTATAAGTAGTTGTTAACTTCTCACTACTCCAATAAATAACAGCTCATTTTAATGCATTTTAAAGCATTACACTCAAAGCTCTTTAGATATTGTCTAGGATTCTTGACAGCCCATGTGAGTTATTAGACACCAACATCATGAAATACAGCAAAAACAAACATATTGCAGCTATATTGACTGATTATCCATGGAAGGAATGTTAAATTTTAAAAATATAATATAGATATTTTAATAGTTACAATATTTGGTGTGTGTGCATGTGTATATATTTGTGGGTGCCACAAAACAGATAGGGATATAAGAGCAAAACCTCAATTTTTGGTCCTTGCCTTTCATCTTGAGACAGCATCTCTTTGTGGTTTGCCTGCTACATATGCCAGGCTAGCTGTTCTGTGACATTCTGGAGATTGTCCTGTCTCTGCCTCCCGTCTCCCCATGAGAGTGCTAAGACTATAGATGTTTGTTCTAAACATTCATCTTTTACATAGGTTCTGAGAATTCAAACTAAAGTCCTGAGACTTGCATGGCAATGAACCATTACCACAGTCCTTAGAAGTTAGAAATTTCGAGACACTATGACAGCAACAGGTGAAATGTTCAGATTCTAGGATCCCAGTTCCTGTGATAAAATGTAATTATTTTTCAAGATAGGGATCACATTAGGTAATGCTTCTGTACTGTGATATTCTCGTAACACATTTTTTTAGTCCTTGCCCATAATGCAGATAGATTTAAAAATAATAATTTGAAAAATAATAAATTTTAAAATCATGATAAAAATGAATATTTTCTGAAAACATTTTATTGAATTTTCATGCATTTAATATAATAGACTTTAATCAAATTTAGGTTCTCTCTCTATCTGTGCCCAGTCATAGTCCCCCCTCACTGGATTTCGTGCACTCTGTCATATATGTTAAGTACTATTAATTCAAGCATTTGTACACAGATGGCCCTCAGTGCAAGTTTATCCACTGGTGTCTAGTCAGTCTATCTGGGCTGTCTCCAAAAGATATACTCTCACTCACCCAGCAGTAATCAGTTGACAGAAGTTCAGCCTGCTGCCCATTTCTCCAGTTCTATGCTAGGTTTTTGTCTGATTGAGTCCACATGGAACTTGTGCAAGCTGTCATCATTGTTGACAGTTCCTATGAGCAAGCTCCCAGAGGACTGAAAGTCTCTGTTTATTTATGTTCATGCACCATCCTGGCTCTGGCAATCTTTCTGACCCTCTTCTTCAGTGGTCCATGAGCCTCGGGTGGATGAGGTTTAATACCTGATTCCTATCCAAGGATATGAACACTGCAGTATTTTGTTCTCTAAAGCTGAGCCAGTGGTGGGTCCTTCTGTGTACATAACACTTTGTTGTCTGAGGAAGATTTGCTGATGAGAGTTGAGAGATGTATTATTATTCTCTCTACTCCTTGTTCCACTATATTCCATGAGCCTTAGGTTAAGAAGTTCCACTGTAAATGTGTCATTTAGGGCTGGGCATCTCTCAGACATATAGTCTCTGTGTGTGACCAGTTGTGGAACTAGAAACTGTTAAATTATGTGAAGTGACACAGACTAAGAAAATCAAGAGACATATGTTCTCCCTTATTTACCAATCTTACCACCAATCCCTTATATGTGCATATATATCCTGATGTAACAGGAGCCAGGAAAATGGATAGTACAAGGTAAAGAGAGAGAAAGGCCTAAAAGAGGGAGATAGTAGGAAGCAGATACTACTAGAGGGAAAATAGAGATATTCAATTGGGAAGGGAAGAGGGAAGGACATGCTAATAAAAATAAATCTTAAAGCCAGGCATGGTGGAGCACACCTTTAATCCCAGCACTCCGGAGGCAGAGCCAGGTGGATCTCTGTGAGCTCAAGGCCAGCCTGGTCTACATAGTGAGTTCCAGGACAGATGGGGCTACAGGGAGACCCTGTCTCAAAAAGACCAAAAAAATAAATAATAAACTGCAGCTGCCCCTCCACTCTTCCGGTGCTGGGTGCTGTTGCCGGGTGCCACTCCTCCACTTGCACAGGCGCTGCCTGCAAGCTCATAGGTACTGCCTCCTCGGTGCCACCTCTGACCACAAGGGATCCTCCTCAGATCGCACGGGCACCTTCTCCTGGACACTGCCTCCGATCACATGGGCGCTGCCTAGGAGCACACGGGCACGCCTCTTGGATATAGTCTTTCCTTTCTTCATCTCTTTGTATTGCTACCAGAACTCTCTGAAGGGCTGGTTTTGTGGACATGAATTCCTTCAGCCTATTTATGTCATGGAAGATTTTTCTTTTCCTTTTGAGTATAATAGATATTTTGGTTGGGTATAGTAATCTGGGTTCTCATCAGTGGTCATTTAAAATTGCGAATACTTTGGTCCAGGCTCTCTGGCTTTCATAGTTTGCACTGAAAAGTCAGCTGTAATCCTAGCGGGTTTTCCTTTTTATGTGACTTGTTGTTTTTCTTTTGCAGCTTTCAGTATTGTCTCTTTGTTTTGTACATTTAGTGTTTTTATTATAAAGTGCCGTGGAGAGTTTCTTTTCTAGTCTTATCTGTTTGGTATTCTATGTGCTTCTTGCATTTCTTTGGGCATGTCTTTCTTTAATTTTGGAAATTTTTCTTCTATGATTCTGTTGAGGATCTGTTCCTGGCCATTATCTTGGGATTCTTCTCCTTCCTGTATGCCTATGATTCATAAGTTTGGTCTTTTTTATGGTGTCACACAATTCCTGCATATTCCATTTTGTGCTTTCTAAATATTTTCATAATCTTTGGTTGAGTATTCTATTTCATCCACTTGATCTTCCAGTCTTGATACTCTGTTTTCCATTTCATTCATCCTATTGGTGAGGCTTTCTCCTGTCATTTCTAATTGGTTTACTGAGTGTTTTATTTTCTTCTTCATTTCAGCCTGAGTATTCTTCAATATTTCTAGCTCTTTTCTGAATTCATTCAGAAGTGTATCCCTATCTTCCTTCCTGTCTTTAATTTGTTTGTGTGTTCTTTAAATTTACTGAATTTTTAAAATCATGTTTATAATTGTTCTTTTGAGTTGCATGTCCTGCATTATCTCTAGGGGGTTCACATTGTACTCCTCTAGAGGACTAATGGTATTTGGTGGGGATGTGTTATTTTGGTTTTTCATGTTATTATTTTTTCACTGCGATTTTGACATGTGAATTTCTTTTGTAGTTTCTGATTCTTGTGTGAGACTCAAACCTTCAAGTTTAGTTCTGCTTCTTTTTTTAAACTTTATGTTCCTTTGTGGTTTAGTTTTTGGGCCTGAAAAGCTGGTTCGTCTAAGCTTCTGGTTCTGTCTTTTGATTTTATATTGGAGTGGCCAGATTGCTTTGTGTTCATGAGTTCCCACAGAAGCCCAAGTCAGAAGAGGGTAAGATGCTCTCGGGCTTTCTAGTAAGGTCTGGTTCCCTCCAGGAAAAATGTTGTCATCAGGAATTTGGCAGTTGAACTGTCCTGGGAGAAGGGCCCAGGAAAAATGCTGGTCTCGGGCAGCTGGTGGCCATGCCACCCAGAGATGCAAAGGGAGATGGGGGGTGGGAAGACTCCCCAAGTACCCCTGGGTACTGCAGGGAAGAACTGGGTTGGTCTGGATGCAAAGGATCATGAAGCTGAGAGGTCAGCCCCGGTGTCCAGGAAAGAGGGTGGAGGGTTGTGCAACTCAGGGAAGCAGAGGGAGGTGAGGGCAGGTCTGGGGACCACGAGAAGGAACTGAGTTCTAGGTTCATCTGGATGCAAGGGATCAGGAAGCAGTGGTGGTTCCAAGCAGAGAGGTCAGCTCCAGCCTTCAGAATGAGGCTGGTGGCAGTGCAGCCAAGGGAAATGGAGGGAAGTGATGGCAGGACCAGGCAAAGTGGGGTCCTGAGGACGGCGAGAAGGAATTAGGTTGGTCTGGATGCAAAGGATCAGAAAGCACTGGTGGTTCCCCTGTATCTGGGGTGCGAAGAGAAGGAATGTGACAGCACCCAGGATACGAGGAGAGATGGGCAGGGGAGATGGGAGGGTGAATGAAGCTGGGTGAGTCAGGTGAGGAGGATGCCAATGGAGATACCCAGTAAAGAGTCCAAGGGGCTGTGCATGCCCAGGGAAGCAGAGGCAGGTGATGGTGGAACCAGGCCCAGAGGGCTCCTGGGGACCTGGAGAAGGTACTGGATTTGTCTGGATGCAAAGGATCAGGAAGCAGTAGTGGTTCCGGGCTGAGAGTTCAGCCCTGGTGTCCACTAAAGAAGTCAGGATAGAGGCCGTTGAATTGTGCAGGCCCAGGGAAGCACAGGGAGGCTTGTTCAGGAATATTTTTAAAGAATAAATAAAAATAGGCTCATATGAGCTCAGTATGGTGGCATATGACAGAACATGGGAGGCAGAAGCAGGGGGATCTTTTTGAGATCAAGTTCAACCTGATCAACATAGCATGTTCCAGACTAGGTGGGGCTACAGGGAGACTCTGTTTTAAAAAAATATATATATATATATATATATATATATATATATATATATATATATATATATATATATATATATATATATATATATATATATATATATATATATATATATATATATATATGTACATGTATTAAGTAGATAACAGAAAATATAGCTTAAATGAGTTATGGCCAAATGACTTTCAAAGTTGCATATGGAGGGAAAGGATATGGAAAAGGTTGGAGAGGCAAAAAGAGTGTTAGAAATATTGTATATACAATTCTTAAGCATGAAGTTTTTGTTAAAAAATTCAAAATAAAATACAACATCCATCATCTCAGTTTTATGTCCAGCTTCTGATAAGTCATTAACTGTGGGAACCTAAAGGCCCCACCTTGCATAGGTCTGAAAGGAAGTTACTGGGGGCATGGCCTGACTTGCTTTGAAAGTCTGAAGAATACTTCCCCACTGCTGAGGAGTACATGATCAGTGCATGACTATCCTTAAGATATACCCTCAGGGGTAAGGGGGAGTTCCAGGTGCCTTTATAAGCTTTGTAACACCTGCAATAAATGAGTCCCTGCTTGACTAGACTCCCCATTGCATCTGAGTGTCCCCAGTACTGGGGGTGGTGTGGGCTGGCAAATGGCATGCTTACTCATCCCCAATCATCACTGTGCCGGGGGTCACTGGTTCAAACCCCTGGCAGCTGGTGCCCAATGTGGTGCTTGAAGGAAGGTGAAAAGAAGAAAAGAAAGAAGAAAGAAAGAAGAAAACAGGATTGGGGCCAATTGTAGGAAGTTTGGGGTAAGTAAGACCCAAAATATGGGTAAAGAAATTAATAAGCTTGAGGACCCGGTGGTTAAAGCACTGAGAGATATGCTTAAAAGCAGGGGATTGGATTTGTCAGATCCCATAGCTCAAAAAGTTTGGGCAGAGGGGATTCATTGGGCTCCCTGGCTACTTGGGGCTAATGTTTTTACTGGGGATACATGGGAATCATGGGAAGGGTTTGAGGAAGAATGCAGAAATGCAACAGAAGTGAAACCTAAAGTGGCCAAAGTAACAAGTGGCACCTTGGGCCTGCCCTGGCCAGCTTCAGACCCACCCGGGCAGAAGGGCGGGGTGGAGTGGAGTGCTCAGGGTCACCAAAAGCTGTCCACCCCACCCGCCTTGAACTAATGCATGAACAGGTCAGGGGCCCATGGGAAAGCTGGGTGGGGCACTGGGGATCCACATGAAAGCCGGGTGGGAGTACTGCCCCCTGGCTGGCGACCAGCAGCTATGGCCACCGGGTGCATTTAAAAAAAGAAAGAAAGAAAGAAAACCACCTTTGGCCGTGTGCCAACAGCTGAAAAGGCCCAGTTCGGGAAGGTGGCTGGAGGAGGGGCCACACCCCTTCAGTTCCAAGGGTGGCCAGGGAACCACCCCGCCCCCAAATGCTACAGCCCCGCACTCGCCAAATCCTGGGGCCGAGGGAGCCCTTAGTAAAGCCTACAATGTTTTCACTGACTGGGGCAGATGTGGAGAAACCAAAAGCAGCTCAATTCAAGGAACTCATGCCCATTGCTTTCTGACAGAATTCAGACTCGTTTGCTCCTTAAAGAGAGAGAAGCCCCTATTTTCTTACAGCATCTTAGGGCCACCAAGGATTGCCTGGGCTTTTTTTCCCCCGAGGCAATACAGAGTCAGACAAGATGGCTTTCAGGTACTGCCTCTGCAACAGCCAGGGGTAAACCCCAGGGGACTCAAGCCTAATTCCTTGTGGCAAATGGATGTCACACACTGTGCTCCTATTGGAAAGTTTAAGTATATTTTTGTGTCCATTGACACATTCTCACATGCCTGTTGGGGTACCGCTCATACAGGAGAGAAGTCTAAACATGCT
>NW_008352267.1:7397889-7412296 GCF_000622305.1 Nannospalax galili | reverse complement strand
GAATTCCCTACAATCCCCAAGGTCAAGCCATTATAGAACTCAACCATCAAATCCTAAAACTTCAATTACAAAAACAAAAAGGGGAAATAAACCCCCACCAACAGTTGGGTATGGCCTTATTCACTATTAATGTTCTTAATTTTCAAAAAAATCAGTTGGAATCCCAGTTTCAGAAGCATTGGGGATGACAGGAGCAGAGACCTGAGGTACATGTAAGATGGAAGGATCCCATCACCAGGCAATGGAAAGGACCAGATCCATTGCTAACCATGGGTTGAGGCTTTGGGTGTGTCTACCCTACAGGAGATTCAAACCCCATATGGGTGCCTGTGAAAAACCTTAAGTGGGTAGGCGAGGATCCAGCTGACTAGCATGACAGTCCATGGACAATAGTTCATGAGATGAAATTCCTCTCTTTATTTGTATCCATCTGAGGTAAAGGACTCAGTTCCTTGGCTTCATTGCCAGTCAGCCTCTTTAACAACTGGATGATTGGCTAAAATGTCCATGGTCTCAGAAATATTTCAACTTGTCCTATGCCATGACTTGCTTTGTTTCTCTCGATAATGCTTGTCTTTAAGTGTCTTTACCCAATAATTCGGTGACAGAGGACCTTTGGAACTGCCATGGCCCACCTCCTCATGATTACAGACTTCCCCAGTAACCCCTCCGGTTGCCCATGCTTGACTAACCAAGTTAGGCAGAGACTAAGACTGTCATGGGCTGGCATTACCCATGCGGCTGCCCTCAATCATGACACATTTTTAGCCAAGGATGGGTAAGAGGTCCCATGACAAGTACTCCTAAGACAGGACATGCACATGGCCAGGTGCATGATTCAATGATGAGCAAGGCTTGATCAGAGGTGATACAACCTAAGACAGGCAAAAATGCATAAGATTGGAGGAAGGAGATAGAGAGCTCTCCTCAGGGAGCCACCTATGATGTGGGTAATTCATGAAATAAAGTCAGTCTGGCCTTAAAATAAAAATAAAAAGGGGGATATGTGGGGACCTTAAGGCCCCACCTTACATAGGTCTGAAAGGAAGTTACTGGGGGCGTGGCCTGGCTTGCTTTGAAAGTCTGAAGAATACTTCCGCACTGCTGAGGAGTGCATGATCAACACGTGACCATCCTTAAGATACACTCTCAGGGAGGGAGGGGGGATTTCCAGGTGCCTTTATAAGCTTTGTAACACCTGCAATAAATGAGTCCCTACTTGATTAGACTCCCCATTACGTCTGAGTGTCCCCGGTACTAGGGCCGGTGTGGGCTGGTGAACAGTGTGCTTACTCATCCCCAATCATCACTGTGCCAGGCGTCACTGGTTTGAAACCCCAGCAATTAACCAGTGTCAAAACAAAACAGAGCTTAGGCCAGGTGTATTACACCTGCCTATAATTTCAGAACTTAGGAGGCAGAGGCAGGCAGCTATGTGTGAGATTTAGGCCGCCCTGGTCTAGATAGAGAGTTTCATTTCATGCCAGGTGTGATTAATGGGAAACCCTGTCTCACAAAAAGCTTGTGTCATAATAAAATAATTCAATATAGCATATCAAAACTATATTCTGTATATAAAATCTACACTTTTTTGAGATGAGGTCTATAATACATAACACAAAATTAGAAAATGGAATAAAAGGAAATTGGGTACTACAAAACAAAAGGCAAAAGAACTTGAATCCTTAGCAACAGAAAATATTGACAATTAAACACATAAAATAGACAGAATGCTAAAGGGAACAAGTATTAGTCAACCCAAGGCTATAGGAAGAGTCTTGTTATTATATCATTAAGAAAACCAATGAAAGAAGTAGACAACAGAAAATACAGCTTAAATGAATTATGACCAAATGATTTTCAAAGTTTCAGAAAATCAAAATGCTATAGATTCACAAAGCTTAAGAGACAGGATTAAAAAACTGTAAGAAAGTAAATAAAAAATTACCAAAGGAAAAATCTTTAAAAATATTTTATTGAGCTTTTGTAATTTCATACAACAGTTCTTAATCAAGTTTAGATCCCCTCCCCCATGTGTGCCTCCCCCACACTCCCACAAAACCTCATGTATCTTGCCATACATGCCAAGTTCTATTCATTCCAGCATTTGTACCCAAATGTCCCTCAGTGTAAATGTATCCACTGGAGTCTAGTAAGCCCATCCCATGACTGTATGAATGTCATACTCTCCCTCATCCACTGGAGTCTAATCAGTAGAGATAGTAAGACCTACTGTCCCTCACACAGTAATAGTCAGTCTCCAATATTTCCCAGATTAGGACTGGCCTGCCATCTATTTCCCTTACTCCACCATAGGCCCTTGTATGATGGAGTTCGCAAGGGTCCTGTGTCCAATGCCAACACTGCCACAAGTTCACATGTGCAATCTTCCAGTGAACTGAAGGCCTCTACTTCCCTATGTTCATGTACCAACTGTGGATCTTACAATCTTTCCACCTACTCTTCCAGAATGGTCCTGAGTCATGGTTGAGTGAGGTTTAATACAGAAGTCTTATCTAGGCACATACACTTGGCAATCTCTTATTCTTTAGATATTGGCCAGGTGTGGTCTTCTGTGTGTATCACACTCCTTTGTGTAAGGAAGCTTCAATGATGAGAATTGAGGGATGCACTAGTTTTCTCTCTTCTAACCCCTGCACTCCCCATTCTGTTATGTTCCATGAGCCTTATGTGTAGATGTTCAACTATAGATATGACAACTAGGACTGGACATCTCTCAGATGTATATTCTCTCTGTCGAACCAGTTGTGAGATTCTACAGCAGCCTCCATCTTTTGAAAAAAAGTAGTTTTCTTGATGAGTGGTATATGGCACACTTGTTGGTAAATATAATGAGCTATATTTAGCATATGGAAAGAAATTTCATTTGTATAGAGTTATGAGAGGGATAGGGTTTTCTTTAGGACCTATGACCTCTCCAGTCATGTGTATTTGGCTGTGCTTACAGTGCTACTCATGAGTTCACTCCTTTTGAGAAGGCTTTAAGTCCTATTAGATAGCTCTTGATTACTCCCCAGATAACTGTGTCACTATTGTACCAACAGAGGTACTTTGCTGTGCCAGTTGTTATGTTTTTTTTTTTTTTTTTTTTTTTTTTTTTTTTTTGCTTTTGCGGCTGGGTTGGAGCATTGATCGATTTACACTCTTAGCAGCTTGAGTAGTATCTCTAGGACTATGAGCGCTAAACTTCAAGTAGAAAGCTTCCAGGTTAGTTCCTGCTCCATTGCTCCAAGTCCTGTGACAGAAGTATGTTTTGTCTTCAGCAGTAGGGTCTTATTATCCAGTTCTGGGAGATAACCAAGAGCCTTGCAATAACATATGTCATTTTGGGAGTCTCTTGGACTACTCTGACCAGCTGCTATAGAGAGATCTCTCCTATCTAGCATTATATCTCTTGCCACACAGTCCCCAGATACACATAAGCAGCAATGTTCAGACACAATATATGCATTTCTCAGGGAGTCTCAGAGGCAACACATTTGCCTCTGCCTTCCCTAGGCCCCCAAGTTCCACTCATCTGTACTCCATTTCCCCCACATCTCCCCCCTCACCTCTCCCCAGTTCAAGTGCCCCCATTATCCCCACCTTCCCTCCAATAAAACAAACTTCCCAATATCTTCCCTCTCCTCCATTTCCTCCTCCCCCCATACGTTTCTCCCTCTTCCCTTTCCAGCCAAACACTACCATTCCCACCTCCCCCTGGCAACACCTATTCCCTACTATACCACTCTTTCAGGTTCTTTATTTTTCTTTTTTCTTAACCTCCCTCTTTTCATTTTCCTGGCTCCTGGTGTTATATCAAGATATATACTCACATTTAAGGGACTGGTGCAATAATCCACAAATGAGGGAGAACATACTTCATAGCTTTTCTGTGTTTGTGTTACTTCACTTAGTATAACACTCTCTAGTTCCATCCATTTACCTGAAAATTTCATCTTTTCTCATTGCTGAGTAGAACTCCTGTGTGTAAATGTACCACATTTTCATTATCCATTTGTCAGTTAAAGAGAGTGGCAACAAGCATGAATGCACCAGTACCTCCACAGTAGGATGAGTCTTTTGAGTATATACCGAGGAGTTGTATAACTGGATCATAGGATAGATTCATTTTTAGCTTTTTAAGAGTTCTCCATGCTGATTTCCATAGTGGTTGCATGAGTTTGCATTCCCAACAGCAGTGAATGTGCATTCCCCGTTCACCACATCCTTTCCAGCATTTGGTGTTTTCAGTTCTCTTGATCTTAGGCAGTCTGAATAGAGTAAAATGGAATGTTACAGTGGCTTTGATCTACATTTCTCTAAATACTAAGGATGTTGAGCAATTTTAAGGTGTCTCTTAGCCATTTTTATATCTGTGTTTGAGAACTCTTTGCTAAGGTCTATACCCCATCCTTTTATTGGGTAGTTTATTTTCTTGTTTCTTTGTTTTTTGAGTTTTTTGTATATTCTGGAAATTAATCCTCTGTTAGATTTTCTCTCACTCAGCAGGTTTCCTCATCACTTCTTTGGCTGTTTCTTTTGCTGTGAAGAAGTTTTGTAACTTAATGAGGTCCCACTTATTCATTGTTGACCTTAATGCCTTAGCAGCTGATGTCTGATTTAGAAAGTCCTTTCTCCACCTATATCTTGGAGGGTAATTCCTATATTTTCTTCTAATTGTTTCAGAATTTCAGTTTTTATATTGAGGCCTTTGATCATTTAGAGTTAAGTTTTGTAACTCCAGGTTACTGTCCTGAGTTCCTACCTTAGACTCCCTAATGAACTGTGACCCAGAAGATGCAATTCAAGTAAACCCTTTTCTCCCCAAGTTGCTATTGGTCAGAGTATTTGTACACAACAATGAAGAAACAAACTAGAAGGGTAGGTGACCTCAATACCCCACTGTCTTCAATAGACAGGTCAACTGGCCAAAGAATAAAGAGAGAGATATCTGACTTAAATGACATCTTACATCACATGAACTTAAGAGAGACATCTACAGAATATTTCAGCCAAGCACCAAAGAATACACTTTCTACTCAGCAGCTGCATGCTAGTGTTTCACCAAGTTTTCTTCCTTTTTCCCTTCTTGGACACAAGACTCAAGGACTAATATAAGACATTTTTAGTTGGGGTTTTTCTACCGTTTTATATGACATTTGGGGGTGGGGGGTGATTTACACAAAATGGCTTCTCATAACCCCCGCACCCTGTGCCCAGTGTTCCTGATTGGTTTGGTGCCCACGCCCAGGGTGTTAAGTGCCCCATCATGCTCGACACTGCAGTTTGCCCTTGGGGCCCCACACACCCTTTTTTCTTTCTAATCTCCCTGCCATGCTCCAGAGACTGCTAGGCTCTACCCTTCTTCTGAGGGTGCCTTGAGCTAGACCTTTGCTCATGCTTTTCTGAGGAATGAGTGGTTTATGGGGTATACTAGTTTTTCTGAAATCACCCACATTGTGGGACACAAAACATACCTCAACTAATACAAAAAAATCAAAATAATTCCATTAATTCTATCAGACCTCAGTGCAATAAAGCTCGTAATCAACAGCAAAAGAAGCTCTGGTAACTACATGAACTCATGGAGATTAAACAGCACAGTCCTGAATGATGAGTAGGTCAAAGAGGAAATTAAGAAAGAAATAAAAGTATTACTGGAACTAAATGAAAATGAGAATAACACACAACAAAACTCTGTGATAATTTAAAAGCAGTTCTAAGATGGACATTTATAGATTAGTGCCTACATTAAATAATCAGAAAGAGCATATGTAAATCGCTTAACAGTATAGCTTAAGACTCTAGAAAGGCAAGAACAAACCAACCCTAAGCCCAGTAGATGAGAAGAAATAACAAAAATCAGAATAGAAATTAATGAAATAAAAAGAAAGAAAACAATACCAAAAAAAAAAAAAAAATCAATGAATCAAAGGGCTGATTCTTTGAAAGTTTAAACAGGATAAACAGGCCCTTAAGCCAGTTAAACCAAAGAAAGAAGAACAAATCCAATGTAACAAAATCAGAGATAAAAGGGGAAATGTCACAACAGACATAAAAAAAAATCCAGAACATTGTAAGGGAATACATTAAAAATATATACTCCATTGATTTTGAAAATCTAAAAGATATAGATGAATTTTTAAAGTCATGAAGAGATCAACAGTTTAAACAGACCCATAACAAATAAAGGAAATTGAAAGAGTAATACAAAACCTCCAGACTAAAATAATTCTTATCCCAGGTAGATCCACAGCAGATTCTACCAGAAATTCAAAGAAGATCTACAACCAATATTGCTTAAATATTCAAAAAACATAAAAAACAAAGGGAGAACTCCCAACCTTCTTCCATGAAGACAGTATAAAAACAACAACAACAACAACAACAAAAACTATAGGCCCAATTCTTAATGAATATAAAAGCAAAGACACCCAATAAAATAGTCGCAAATGACATATAGACACACATCAAAAAAATCATCCATCAAGATTAAGTTGACTATTCCAGAGATGTAGGGACGGTTCAGTATAATGTCTATAAATATACAAAACATAAATGAACATAAAGACAAAAATCACATGGTCATCTAATAGGTGTTGTGCTGGATAGCTTTAGTGCCCACTTGACACACCTGGGCTGAGGGACCCTCAATTGGGGAATTTCCTTCATTGGACTGGCCTGTGGCTATGTCCACAGGGCACCTTCTTTATTGTCGAGTGGTGTGGGAGGGCCCAGCCCACTGTGGGTGGTACCACCCCTTGCAGATGGGCCTGTGTTGCGTAAGAAAGCAGGCTGAGCAAGGGCCAAAGGAGCAAGCCAGTAAGCAGAGTTCCCCCATGGCTTGTGCTTCAGCTCCTGCCGTCAGGTACCTGCCCTGAGTTCTTACCTTGGGCTCCATGATGAACTGTAACCCGGGAGATGTAAGATAAACCTTTTCCTCCCCAAATTCGTATTGGTCAGAGTATTTTGTCATAGCAATGGAGAAACAAACTAGGACAGATGCAGAAAAGGCCTTTAACAATATCCAACATGCATTAATGTTAAAAGTCCTAGAAGGAATTGGTCTGAGGGAACTATATTTATTTAAAAGCATATACCACAAACCTATAGCCAACATCATTCCAAATGGAGAAAAACTGGAAACATTTCCATTAAAATCAGGAACCAGACAGGGTTGTCCAGTATCTCCACTCCTTTTAACTATAGCTTGAAATTCTTGCAAGAGCAAGAAGACATTAGAAGTAAATTAAAAATTACTAATTGGAAAAGAAGCACTCAAGTTATCACTATTTGCAGACAATATGATATTATACATAACAGATTCCAAAAACATCTACCAGAAAGTTGTTAGAAATGAAAAATATTTTCAGAAAAGTGGCAGGTTACAAAATCAGCATATAAATCAGTAACCTTTGTATATACTAATAACAACCTATCAGAAAAAAATTAATGAAAATTCTCCCATTCACAATAACCTCAATTTAAGAGTCACCTAACTATACATCAAAGATCTCTACAATGACAAACTCAAATCTTTAATGAAAGAGATAGGGGAAGACAGTAGGAGATAGAAAAACCTACCAAATGGGAAAACAGGGGAATTCGACTGGGAATGGGGGAGTGAAGGACATTCAATGAACCATGGGTATAAAGAAGAAGAAGGAACTCAAGATAGGGGAATAATAGGACACAGGTATTATCAAGGGGCAACGGGAATACTTAAGCTGGGGAAGGAGATGGGGAAGTTAGACAAGGAAAGAGAGAGAAGAAAGGAAAATAAAACTTAGATGATGTAGAAAAAGCCAGAGGTAAATATACTAACTCAAAAACTTCATGAAAGCTACACATATAATATCTGAACATGACTGCATGTGTATTCCTGAAGGCTACATAACAAGAAACACAGTGCTATGTAGTAGAAACCTCCCTTCAATTTGTTTCAGGGTTGTCCAAGAGACTTTTAAAGTAGCATAGGCTATTGCCAGAGCTTTCATTACATCCCAGAATTTGAAGGTAAAACCCTGTGGCTGAAGATAGGACATAGTTCAGACATAAGACTTGGAGCAATGGCGGTGGATATGACGTGGAAACCTCCCCCTGGAGACGAGTTTTTACCGTTCTAGAGGATACTATGCAAGATGGTAGGAGAAAAAAAAATCAATCAATGGGCCAACCCAGCTGTAAAGTCTAACAACCACAATGACTGGCAGAGCAAACTATCTCTGTTGGTACTGAAGTAGTACTTTTATCTAGGGGGAAATAAAAAACTTACCTAATTGGACTTAAAGTCCTTAACTAAGAGGAACTCATGGGTGGTATTGTAAATGTAACCAAATATACATGGCTGGAGAGGTCATAAACCCCAGAGAAAACCCTATCTCTGTCATATTTCTAGAAAAATGAAATATCTTAGCATATGCTAATTGTGAATTCTTATATTTACAGACAAGTATATCATAGGCTAGTCATCAAAGAAGCTTCTTTTTTCAACAGACAGAGGTTTTTATAGACTTCCACAACTGGTTACACGCAGACTATATATTTCTGAGAGATGTCCAGCCCTAAGTGGCACATCTATATCTACAGTGGAACCTATAGAGCCCTAAAGCTCATAGAACATAGTGGAACAGGTGTAGAGAGAATACTAATACATTACTTAACTCTCAGCATTGAACTTTCCTCATACAATAGAATGTGATGCACACAGAAGTCCACAACTGGCAAAGTTTTATATAAGAAGAGACTGCAGAATGCATATCCCTGGAGAGGACTCCTATACTAAACCTCAACTACCCAAAACTCAGGGACAATTGCAGAAGAGGGTCATAAAGATTATAAGAACCAGGGTTGGTGCATGAATATAAGTAATCAGACTTCCAGGCCTCTGGGAATGTGCTCAAATGAACATGCAACAATGGTGACAGCATGCAGACCCATTATAACTCAATCAGACTAAAACCTAGCATAGAACTGGAGGAATGGGCAGCAGGATCCAACCACAGCTAAGGAACCATTGACCAATAGTTACTTCGAGATGAGGGAGAGTAGGGTTTCTTTAAGGTACTGACTTTAGATAAGCTGACTAGATTTCAGTGAATGAACTTTCACTAAGGAGTATCTGGGTAGAAATGCTTGACTGGATAGGACTTAACATATATGACAAAATACCTGAAATCTAGTAGGGAGCTATAAGGTGTAGAGAAGGGGAGGAGGTCTAAGTTTGATTAAGATGTATCATATGAAATGCATAAAAAGTCAATAAAAATCAGAGAAGTAAACATTATAATCATAAACATGTATACATCAAACTTGGTTGTACCCAATTTTGTGTTACCCAAACAGTAATACAAAATTTTAAGACACAGATTAACCTCAATTAGTAACAGTAGATGTATTCAATATGAAAGTATCTCCAATAGACAGGTAAACTGGATAAAAATTAAACAGAGTTCTAAATTAAATGATACCATACCTCAATGGACCTAAAAGACTTCTACCAAATATTCCATCAAAGTATGAAATAGAAACAGAAAACAATGCATAGAATCAATGAATCTAAGGTCTGGTTCTTTAAAAAGATGAACAGGACAGACAGACCCTTAGTCTTGTTAACTAAAAGAAAGGAAAAGCAAATCCAAATCAACATAATCAGTGCTGAAAGGGTACACATCACAACAGACATCAAAAAGATACTGAACATTCTGAACATTATAAGGGAATACTTTAAAAACTATATTAAATTTGAAAAACCAAAAGAAATGAAGAAATTTCTAAGTTCTTGTAAACCACCAAAGCTATACCAAGAAGAGACAAAAACTGAAATATACCCTAAAAAAATAAAGAAATTGAAACTGTAATACAAAACTTTACCACTATAAAAGCCCAGGCCCAGGTGCATTTACAGCAGAAGTCAACCAGAACTTCAAATAAGGCTTGCAACCAATACTATTTAAATTATTCAAAAAGATTGAAACAGAGGGAAAACTCTTTGAATCCTTCTGTGATGTCAGTATTGCTGTAATATCGAAACCATGAATAGACACAACAACAAAGAAAACTACATGTCCATATCTCTAATGAACATAGATGTAAAAAATTTCAGCAAAAAAATATTTTTTTCAGCAAAATACTTGTAAACTGCATACAGACGGACATCAAAAAGGATCATCCAAAAATGTTCAAGTAGACTTTATTCCAGATATGCAGGGAACATTCAATATATATAAGTCTATACACAAAATAAATCATATAGATAGACTTGAAGACAAAAATCACCTCATCATCTCAGTAGTTAGAGAAAAGGTCTTTGACAAAAATCCAACATGAATTCATGATAAAACTCCTAGGAAGAACTGGACTGGATGGAACATATCTCAACATAATTAACATTATATACAAATCTATAACCAATATCATTCTAAATGGAGAGAAACTTGAAGCATTTTCATTAGACTCAGGAACTAGACAAGGCTGTCTGCTGGCACCATTCCTTTTCAATACAGTGCTTGAAATTATAGCTAAAGCATTAAGATAAGAGAAAGAAATTTAAAAAGTACTATTTAGAAAAGAAACAGCTATATTATTCTTATTTGCTGATGATATATTATTATACATCAGAGAATTTGTGGCTGGTTACAAAATCTACAAATATAAAAATGCTTTCTATATGCAAATAGCAAGCAAGCAGAGAAAGAGTTCGTTCAAGCAAACACTTCCATTCAGTATAACCTCAAAAAATTATCTAGGAAGAAACCTAACCAAAGATGTTAAAGACTTATTCAACGAAAATTTTGAAGGAGTTTCAGAAAGACACAAGGAGATGGAAAGACTTCCTGTGCTTGTGGACTGTTAGAATCAACATAGTAAACGGACCATCTTATCAAAATAAATTTACAGATTCAATGCAATCCCAATCAAAAGTCCCATGACTTTCTTCACAGAAATAGAAAAATCCATCTGGAATTGACCAGGAAGCTTCTTCCCTGAAGAATAGCTTTCAAGAATTCAGACAATAATAAACAACTTGCGAAGCAAGAAAAAAATTCAATAATCTTACCCAATTATGAATCCTAGTAAACAACAATGACTTACCCAGGAAACTTTAGATTTTGGTGCGGTACTGACACTTTTTTTCTTGAATGTAATCAACAGCTGTCTAATTGGTATTAATTTTAAGCCTGCTCAATGGGAAGTAACTCATGTGCAGTACTGTAAGTCCAGACAAATACACAAGGTTGAAGACATTTCATACATCTTAGAGAAAAACCTACTTTTGCTCCATCCCTAGAACAATATAACGTCTTACTTTATACCAAAGATGCATCCTCATATTTACAGAGAAGTGCAACTGATTTTTTTTCTAGCAGTTTCCATACCATTAGCTCTTTCTTACAGTCCTAAAGAATGTATGGAATATAGTGATTTGATTGACAATAAAATACTTTTCCAAGCATATGTAGTCCCTTAATGAGTAATAATTTGAGACTCAGTGAGGAGGTTGAGAAAAGTGAACTCTAAGAATCATATAATGATTCTAGATTTAGTGATAGCAATAAGACCCATTCAAATATCATGTTCTTGGTTTGGTTGCTTATCTCAATGATAAGTTCTTAGCTCTCATGATCAAGACTCTGGAGTGATCCTCAGCACTGCAAAACAAACATTTATATGTGAAACATCATATATCTCAAAACAATATGTCTTATTTCTAACACAGGCTGTACTGTGATTGCACTGATGCAATCAGATGCAATCACCTTTTATAAGGTTAAAGAGAAACTTTCCTTAAAACTAATGTAGATTACACTGAATTTATGAAAGGATATCCTGATAAGTGCGGCAGAGTAAATATAGGTAGTAAAAAAGAAGAATCCTTACTATTCTGAGATTGACTGCAAGATGGAGACCTACCTGGTCAGTAATTTGATGACTCAATTTTATCCCATCCAATTCATATCCTGTTATGTTTGTATTGTCTTTCTGTAAGTATACCACCAGAAAAAAGTGTTTGAGCCTCATGTGGTATCTTAATATTTTATTTTATTCTTTGGTTATTTAATACTTTTATACATTTATAATACCAAATGAGAAATGTCATGCAGTTTTGGGTGAATCAAGAGTCCTTTATTAACCCACAGTGAGAAGTGGGACTGACTCCCAAAAGGCCTTGACAACAATGGGAGACAGAGTGGGGTTTATAAAACTTAAAACCATAATTACATTATTCCGTGAGCAAAGCTAATAACCATAAGTACTTTAGATCACCATAATTACACCAGTCCAGGGTCAGGTCAGTTAACAAAGAAGATTTCAGTTAACAAAAAGTTTCTATTGGGTAAAAGAAGTTTCTTAGAATTGCGGAGACAATGGGTTCCATGGAATTACAGGTATAACTGAGTTGGAGGACATGCTACCTGAATGTGCTACCTGACTACTTTTAAGTTTCCCAGTATCATAGAACTGATATACTACTTGAAACTACAGGTTCAGCCTGCCTGTGAGGTTCTGACTGGCTGTCGCTGGCAAGCATGAGGGGTGTGCTTGGGCAGAAACAGGGTAAAGCAAACATACCTAGAACAAGATGGAGTCATTCCCCCCCTGGTCTTAGGGCAGAGTCAAAGCATTAACTCAATACCCTCAGGTGACAGGGGTTTGTACTTGGCTTTCAGATACATTAATTTGACAGAGGTTATCTGGTGGTCAGCTAAGGATTTCAATCAAACCAGCAGTGGAAACTGTTAGCATCTCTCTCCTTTAGAAAGAGGTGGCAGGGTGTAGAGGGTATCTGGAGGATGGCTCAGACATTAGGTTGGACGATAGCATGGACATGTTGAACAGACTGGAGATATGTTAAGAGAGACTGATAAATAATTTCTTAGAACAGAGTCCCTTACTCTAGGTAGTAGGGGAGGTGGCCTTCAGAAGATAATTTTAGATGGGGTGAAACCTGCCTTATAATGAATACATCTAACCTGGAGAAGGACCAGGGCCAGGAGCTTGGGCCAGTTTTCACCAGAACCTAGTAAAACAATATTTTCTGAGCTCATTATTTGAAAAGAGAATCCCTTCTGAGAGGTTCGTGTTCTCAGAATCTTTTTTTTTTTTTCAAGCACTCATTTTCAAATGAAGATTTTTTTTCAAATAAATTTTCAATTTTATTTTCTGGAGTCTTCTGTGATTGTCTTCAAGCACCTGTAAAATTGTTCTGGTATGAAGTGCAAGTTTCTATTTAATGATGCTAATTTCTTAACTGGTGCAAATATCCTTAAAAATTACAGCCACAGCTTTGATTCAGCATCCTTTTCCAACACTCTCATTAGGTTCACTTTCTTTTCATTGGTAGACTATATATTTTCACACCTTTCTATTTGCTCTTACAATAAACCTAGTCATAGGCATCATTGATTAACAGTTACAGTGCCTGAATGATATATTCTCTAGAAATTACCCCCAGTAAACAAATTTGTCCAACACTTTGAATTCAGCCTCATTCATATTTTCAAAGCATGGCAGAATATGTGGGATGCCTTTCCAGAATGTAGTATGAATGACCTTTAGTCATTTCCCAATAACATACTTCTTCCTTCTGAAACTTCACAGGTAGTTTTACTGTCCATCTGTATAGTGGCATTCTGGTTTTATACACTTATTGTAGCACTCTATCTATTTTCTAGACTGTAGCTTTACATTCTTCCTCATTTCCCCCAACATATACTAGTTTTAATGTCCCACAGTGAACATTGTCTAGTTTATAATAACAATGGCCCCAGTCTTGGCATGAATTTTCTGTGTAAATTACTATTCTCATTTTTTGACAAAAATAACTGACAAGGAGCAAGATACGAAAGAATTTATTTTGGTCAGTATTGAAGAAGACAGTCTATCATGGTGGGGAATGCATGTTATCCAAAGTGGATAGGTCTATGTGGGCAGCAAGGAAAAGCCTCATGCTGAAATAAACAGAAATATTCTTCCAGAACTGGAGGGAATTATCTATACCATCAAGAACTCCCCTTTATTGAGACAGGTTAGGTATCACATGCTTTTAATCCCAGCATTTGTGAAAGAGAGGCAGGTGGATCTCTGAGATCATTGCCACTGCTGTATATAAAGAGACACTGTCTCAGAAAGACCAAAAAAAAAAAAGTAAGAAAATAATTTATTATTGTTTTAACTTAACTGTTTATAAATCCCTTTTCATAAGTATAAGTAGGTCATTCTCTAGAAGTTAAATAGACATCAAGTCACAACTTTGAGCACAATCATAACAACAAAACAGCAGAAATTCTTACCTATTTATGCTATTTATCAGATTTGACACTTTGTGGAACATGCTGTATGATTAGATCAAACCACAACTCATTTTCATATTATTATAAATATGCATTCATTTAAATACCTA
>NW_008352267.1:7397077-7397752 GCF_000622305.1 Nannospalax galili | reverse complement strand
ATTTAATTTATAGTAAATATTTTTCTTACCAAATTATAATTCTTTTCAAGTAACCATAAACTCAAAGAAACAGAAGAAAATAGTAAAGTGTAGAAATGAATATGAAATGATTTACTTATTTTATGAGCCACAAGGATGGTCATTTTTTGAGTATTGACAAGTATTGATAATTTATTAATTAACAATGTGTTCTACATATTATCAAGATCACAGCATAAATTCAATGTTATTTAACTCAACTAATTACTCCAACTAATATTGAAAGTTCTAAAATGCTTCAAAGAAAATCAAATTTTATTTCTTCACATGAAAACACTCAGTAGATGGATTCACGTCCATTGTCTTTCATTCATGCATTTTCTCAGAGACCTAGGATACCATGTTCTGTCAAATAAAGGCTCCCAAGACCTCATGAAGTGACATTTTCTTTAGGTCCTGAATATTGTCCTGAACACAGATATCTATATACACTCTTCAGTCTCCTAATGATCTTCTACATTTCATTGCAAAGACTGTCCTGAACAGGGATATTGGTGTGCACTTTCCAGTCTCTTAATGCTTTTTCTAGTTTCTGGTGCCTATAGTCAGCATCAAGTGTCTACCTCTTGACCGAATCTAAGGTACTACAGTGTAGAAAATGTAACTACCATGTCTAACTATTTTTCAGTTTTATTT
>NW_008352267.1:7384808-7397049 GCF_000622305.1 Nannospalax galili | reverse complement strand
TATATCAAGTTATTCAAACATTGGTGACAACCATCCTGTATTTGTCATCCTGTCTTTGTCTCTCATGTGTTAGAATCTCAGGCATGTGCCACCAAACACTTCAAAACCAGTTGATTTTTTTAAAGTAAGAAAGTACTGTCAGATAGTATATTTAATATGCATATATAAGATGCATACATATTAGGCTGAATTATATTAGTTTGGTAAAAATTTAAAACCAACTGAAATATACTTTCTGATACTTTAAATTAAGACAAAGTCTTACGAGTGTATTTCATCCATGATTGTTTCTACCCATCTATGGAGCAAAGTGTGGTGAGATTGAGAATAGTGGTTTAATAAGTAGTATATAATGTATATTATTTACGTTTTAACTTACAATCACTATAACATTTTAGTGTTTAAGCACACAAATTTTTAAAAGTAATAGAAATACTAATAAAATATAGAATTAAAATGCAAAAATCTACATTTAAAACAAGATCTTTGAGAATCACAAACAGAACTAAAAGAGAAAATATGGTGCAGCACTGAAGACCTCATGCATTTCCTTGGTCAGGAAGGAGGGAGGAACTGCCAGCAATTCTGTTCTTGCAGAGCAATAAAAAAGAACCTCCATTTAAAACTTGATAACTAGAATGAAGGTCAAAGATAGAAATGAGAATGTAGTGTGTAGTTCATATTACCTACCTCCCTTCAAAAGTAACATTTAATAAGCCAAACAATAGTCATTGCAATTGACCTCAAATTCATGAACCTATAGTCAAGGCTTATGGGAATAGAAAATCACAATCCTTTGACAACAGTGAACTAAGCCACCTGCTGTTTGGAAAGATAGATTTTCTGCATCACCAAAATGAGTACATAAGTTCAGCTTGAAGCAAGATTAAAGATTATCTTTGAAGAAGAAGACACAACAAAAGCTTAATTTAAAAAATAAAAAGTGAAAAACTTGAAAGGGAAGTTGAAAATTTAGGGAAAGATAGAGCAACATGACAAATGATTAAAATGAACTATCTAGACACAGTTGAGAGGCAAGAATCCAACAGTGCATAATATAAGTTAAAAAGATGGACATCAAATCAGAACATGTATATATACATATTCCACATAGCCTTCAAATTAAAAGCATCAAATGAATTTCTAAATATCTAGTTTCTTCAAAAAGCATAGGGATAAGAAAACCAGGTTATTTCTTCAAAAGAATAGTAGAAACATTTTTACAATTAATTCTTTTGCTCTCAATTGTGATTAAAATATTTCAATGGCAACAATTTGATGCTGAGAAATCAAACTAAGATGCAAGACAGAAAAGTTAAATAAATTTTATGTAAATGAGTGTTAAATTAACTAATAGGAATGTTATATTAAGTGATTAGTAAATGAATACAAATAAATTACAAAATGAGGACAATGGAAATTTAAGTTCTAAAAGTGAATTCTATTTAGATGCAAACAATATAAGAGAATTATAATCTAGATATTAAATAATGCTTCATTTAATAGCATCTAGTGAATAAGAATATATATATATAATATCTATATATTTTGCCATTCGTTACTCAAATTTGTTTTTGTTGTGGAAAACATAGTCAATTTTCAAAACAATATTCATGTAAATATGGAAAGGATTTATTATTGTCAGTTTACAATTCATTAAAAATAAGTATTGTTTTTGTTGCTTTTTAAAATTTAAATAAGTAATTTATTGAGAATTTCATACATGCATATAAGGCTTTTTGATTAAAATCCATGCCCACTCCCTCCCCTCGAACTCCTCCCATATCTCACTTTTTTTCTGATAACTTAATGTACTCTTTCTTCTTTTTTTATTTACTTTTTTATGGGGCTTTTGGCTACTCAAATATTTCCCACCTCTGAAGAAGTAACCCTAAAATCTTTTAAGGATTACATAAAAGCTCCCAAATATTTTCAATATTTTTGGCTCCTGGAACAGAGTGTGCTGCTAAGAGGCCCAAGGAGATTGTGAGTTTTAGCCAAGAAACTGCCTACTTTTCTTTGGGGTATTTTTATCCCAACTGCCTAGCCAATTCCTACCTCCTATTCTTAGCACACCATCCTCTGAAGAGGGTACCCAAATTGCCAATAGGGAATCCGGACGCAGACCACTCTAGCTTCTTCCATGCTGAACAGGGATACAGGGTGAGGCAATTGGAGTACCCCTTCAGTGGGTCTATCTAAAAGACTCCCAAATTGCATAACTCTTATCTCAAGGAGGAAAAGAAAGTCTTTGAATGGTGAAAAGGAGATGTGAAGGAGAAGTAAAAGCAAGAGTAATTAGCATTACTAGTTCAAGACAGGGAGCTAGAAAAAAGTCACAACAGGGCAATTTTCAAAAGTTCATATGAGAGCCCAGTGGAATTTCTTGACAAGGGCTTCCAAAAGCATCCCTCTATTGGGTTCCTCCTCATTTTTAAAAGCCAGCACAAACAAAATACAAAATATATACAAAATATCAAAGCTGTCCTGAGAGTACTGTCTTTATTTGAAAAATCAACTGGTTTTGAAGTGTTTGGTAGCACATGCCTGAAATTCTAACACTTGAGAGGCAGAGACAGGATGATTGTCACCAAAGTTTGAATAGCTTGATATACATAGGAAAACTCCATCTCAAAAAAAAAGAAACAAAAAATCAGTTGATGCTTGCATTACAAAAAATGCAAGTAAATGAATGGCATCTTGCCAGTTAGGACAACATATACAGAACCTTAACTGATATGTGTAGTGAATAAGCCACATCTAAGAAGATAAATACTATACACTCTCAGTCACATTTGGAATATAAGAAGTTGATCTCATAGAAATTTGTAGAGAGAGAGAAGAGAAAATTGATTAATATGTATCCAGTACATTAGGTAGCAGCAAGAATTTCTGGTGTGCTCTTGCATAATAAGATAATCATAGGTGATGATAACTTATGGCATATTTTTACAAATGAGAAGAAATGCCTTTGAACTTATTTCCATAAATATGTGATAAATATTGAAAGAGACATTTTCTGTGCTTTAAATTGTAGAAGAAAGGCAACCAGGCCTATGTTTTTAAAAATCTTGGACAAAATATGAAACACTTAGTGGAGAAAATTTTAAATTGTTGAAAGCAGCTATTGTAATTGAGCTTGAAGAAGCTGAAAAAGAAAAATCAAGGGGGTCTAAGAACCAGGCTAAGGGTCCTGATCATTGAGGAGAACAAACAGCAGTCAGACTTGACCCACTTTCCCATTTTTTCCCCAAGCCCTACTCCTCCTGTTATAGTAGCAATAAAGAGAAAAGTCTTTCTGGTCCAGAAGATAAATCTCTGTCCTGGGTAGAGACTCACATTCCAGTTGGGCTGGAATCTGTTGGCCACACGCACTGGAAGGCATTCTTTTTTAAGTCAGGCTAAACAGATAGACGTAATAATTTTTCCTTCATGGAGGTGCTGTCCTTTTCCTTTGCTGAATTCCTGCTCCCTACCATGGCCACTTACAAAATGTAGTCATGCTAGTTGGAAAATCTGCCTAATTTTCTGAATTACTGAGAAAAGCATAACTTTTCCTTTCCTTTATGTCTCCACTCTCAGTATGTTTTCCTTAGCACTTTGGGCTTCTCCAACATTTGGAAAGTGCCAACTTTCTCTCTAGAGCTCCCCTGCTTGCCACATGATGGCGTGTTTGCCTTGCATCTGACCTCCACGCTGGATCAAAATTTATGGCTACTTTTCTTCTAACCTCTACTCTCCACTTCTGGAAAGTAACTGATTTTTACAGTTTACCTGCCCTGACCTTTTTTCTTTCAAATGCTAAGAAAATTTTCCTTGAGCATAAAAAGTAACAGAGAAAGAACAAGAAAGGAAATTCAAACACCCTGAATGATGTCCTAAGGAAACCAGAGCCATACAGAAGTCAAGTGCAGGTGCAAGGGTACAAAAATGTATTAGGATTGAAACCAAATTTTACCTCCAGTTCAGTCCATCCACTTGCATCAAACACCAAGGACTCTGCTGTCACCACTTTGAGAATAAGGATTACTCAGAACTCTTTTCACATTCCTAATGTGCAAAATCTTTGTGTATACTGAAGTGTCTGTTGTTTAAACTGTTGGGCTATTTTAACATAGAGAAATGGATAACTGGAGAAGACAATGTTTACTTACACATAAGTATACTCATCAGATTATCTGTCATGCTGTTCTTTTCACAAATTCAAAATCAGCAAATACCAGAGTATTTTAGTAATTATTACCATGAAATTGAAACAAGTCACATTTTTGTTGTTTACCATGCCAAATGCAAAAGTGTAGTAGATGAAGTTCACCTTTAATGTATAATAAGATTACGTCAAAAGATCTGGTTAACAGAATAAATTTAATTAGTGCTTTTGAAAAACAGATTTAATGCAGTCTTTTGTAGAAAAATATTGATATATTTCAATGACAGTACTCATTGTCACAGGTTTTCAAATCTGAGGTATTGATGGGATTCTCATAGAAATCCTTTAAATTTCATGGGCAGAAAGAAATAGTGAATAAATAAGTAAATAAATAAATAAATAAGTAAATAGAATTTACAAAAATGAAACTTGCTAAATGTTCCTACAATCCTAAAATCATCAGATGGCTTCTGTTCAAGCAAAGTAGAATTATACACATCTGTACAACACCAATACAATCCAAAGCATTCAAAAGCCATTGACTGCCATTTCTGACAGCAGGCCGAGAGCATAACATTTGTATAATCATTACTCATTTTCAATAGAAGCTGCAATGATACCAAATAATTTCATCATGCCAAACACAAGGAGTGTCTTCAGTTTACTCCTTCTTAAAGAAAAATGCACTATTGACTGTCAAGAAATTATCAAGCTTGTTAATCATAATATATCTTTCTTATTTTTCTTCCTGTGTTATTAGATATTTGCTACTGTTTGGAAAGAAAGTTTATGTTTACTCAGTTATTTAAAGAAGCATGCATTTCTATCATCACAGCTATGATAAATATCACATCTCAAAAATCATGCTAGAAATATTGGTCACTACCAAAGTTGAACATTGTTCTTTGAATTCTAAATTTTCCTTCTAAATTTTCATACATGGCCAGAAATGCCATCACCTAAAGTAGGGTGTTGCAGCTCCACATGAAGGAACAGCAGCTTGGCCATCTGGAGAGATGCTTTAAAGGATTTTATTGTCCAACTGGGTTTCTCAAGCTCTGTATGGCAGTCTGTAGACACCCACATTTTCTGTCTAGAAGTGCAAATGAATGCTTTTATTTCTGGAAACTCATGTAAAATGCTGCACTCCAGATAGCCAGACCGAAATGCTGCTGGCAACCCAAATCATTTCATCAGCCCAGTTTGGGTGACATGCATAAAACTCGAATTATTCTTTCTAAAAATAAGCTCTCATTAGTAATATGAATGAGGCCAGGATGTTTTTATTTATGTACAAAATGGGGAAGAGTACCCTAATTTTAGGATCAAATGAAAATAGATGTCTCTGAACATTTGTGAATACAGTGCCATTTGTTGTGATAAAGGTAGCTTTACCTTATTATAGTTAAGGGAAATTGATGATAAAGAACTCTTAAGAATATTGTAAATAGTTTAGCATTAAATTTACTTGCTTGTCTCTCCTTTTTTTCACTTCAATTACATCTATATTGATTATTCTAAGTTAAATGGCATATAGTTAGATAAATTTACATTGTCAAGGAAAGAAAGATTCCCTTATGTCAGAAAAATTAGAAAAAACTGGTGAAAGAGTTAATTATTATTGGGACAAATATCACCTAGTTTAATGGTATTTAACAGGATTAATTAACACTGATCACAGGACCAGATATTTTAGTTGAACCTACAAATGCATTGATGTAGAAACAGAGAAGGAAACAGATAACCTATATCTCCTATAAAAAATAAAATTAGACAAATGTTTTTAATATGAATAAATTTAGCCTAAGTGAATTAAAAGTATAGCTAAAATAATAAACCATAAACTAAGCATCAGGGAATTAAGAAATAAAGCAGCTGTCAGTAGTTGAGAGGATGACAGTAACTATATGGGGAAAATAGAACATATTCAGGTCTTAAGGAACAAGTAGAATATGAAGAGGATGTGGATTAGGCTATTTCAGTAAGTGATATGACTGTGAATTTTAAAGAGTCTTTAATAGCCTATAGGGATAAATTTGACATTTTTATGAAGGGGGACTGCAAGGATGAATTTGGGTGTGATTGCCCCCATGACAGACTTAGAAACTACCTTGACATTTACAGGAAAAGGGAAATTTGCATGGAACATACTGCAAAAGCATGTAGGCACTACTAATATAATTTGACAACTAAAGAATTTAGTGTCATCTCGTATCATGTAGATGTGACTACATATAGAGATATGCATGTTGTATACTTCTCTACACACATATGCTAAAATGTTTTATACTAATTCAACAATTGTTAAAATAAATTGAAGTAGCTGATGTTTATAATAATAAAGTTATTTAGAGTGTTTGAAACAGTCTGGTAACAATCATGTTAATTATGTGTCACAGCAACTATAGAAATAGTATAATTACATTTCACTTGTCTATACTTCAAACATATTCCTTTGGAGTAAATAACCACAAATACATCAAAGATGAACCAAAAAGACAAAAAAAATTTATTTTATGAATCCCATTAATATTTACATAATAGTTTGAAGTTTTATTGGAGTTCATTTTCACTAGGAAAAATGTTTTCATTCAAAACATACTTGAAAAATACTTATACATTTGCATATTCATTTGAACAGGATGATTTCCTTAATGATACAGTAAGAATATTATATTTCAGAATTAAAAATATCTTCAGTTTTTTTGCTTAATTAGCACTCATAACTATGACAATCAAACTCCTACCTAAAATTTGTTAAAATTGAAATCAGAAAACAATTAATGACTTAGTAAACCTGATTTCCAGTTTAAATCTCCCATAACTTTCTTCCCACATAGAATGAATTATCTCACTCTTACAACCATTTAAGATATTAAGATGTCCTGTGAAAATAGTGAAAACAATCATGTAAAGAATAGCTTACAATGAATTAATTCTCATGGAGGTATTTTCTTTACAGTTTGTTGACACGTAGTGAGCCGACAGTCCAAATACTCAGATCTCCTGGAATTGGAGTTAAGGACTCTCAGTCACCATGTGGGTATTGGGACTAGAACCTGGGTCCTCTGTAAGAGCAGCCAGTGCTCTTAACCATTTCTCCATTTCCTAAATAATATACTTTAATATAGAAATTACAATTGTATTTTCTTAGCAGATTTCCTATTTCATCAAATCTACTCATTTATATTTAAAAAATATTTTGTCTTGGGGAACTAACCAAATGGAAAGGAAATTGTCTCTAGAGAAAAATGGAATGAAAGCCATGATCGGGAGTGAGAACAAATCTGAGCTGCTTTGAGGGTATTTGCTGATTCTAAAGCTGAAAATCATGGATTTGTGAAATACAGAAAAACTAAAAAATCAAGGATATGTGAGATACAGAAAAATGAATTAAGCTTTATCAAAATGGAATTGGCAACTAAGAGGTCAAACCTTTTTAGAGTAGCACAACCTCAGAAAGTGAAGTCTGAAAAAGAAAGAGGAATGGTGTGTGCTGTGTGCAGATCAGCATATTTAGTTAACAATCTGATGTCACTTCTATGTGATTATAATTTATTTGACACCAATATCTAAGAAATATAAGCTGGTTGCCACAAATTGTCCCTATACATATATTTGTTCATACTACATGTTTTGGCAAATCTACCTCATAGGATCTATAAATTTAAATATATTTCTGATTAATTCCTGGAAAAATTCCTATTAAATACAGGCATGTTAGAATTAATGAGCCAAAATTAGAGTTTAATAAACTTAAGATACATAAATTACTGAATGATACATCATAAAATTCTAATCTTTTTTATTTTTGAAGAGGGAAATGGTAATTACAGAACAGGAAGGGAGGGTTAAACAGAGTGGGTGATGGGAGAACATGGAAGAGGAATGAGTAAGGAGAATGATAACCAACACTAAAGATCTTTGAAAAAGTGATATGGAAGCCTACTACTGTAGAAATTTCCAAATAAATACACATACAGAGTTTAATATAAAGAGGAAATAATGCCTCCCCCAGATGCCAATAGGTTATCAAATAAAAAGCCCAGTGTTACGTATGGGCTACTCTTTTTAAGTTCTTAGTCAGTGGGGTCCCATAGACACCAGCCAAAACACCACAGACTATTGCTATTATTTATGATTCCTCTCCAGAATTTGATTATAAGACCCTGTTACTGAAAAGACTACATATTGGCATCATTATGAGAGTCTCAGGTTTAATATGTAAAAAGTAAAATTATGATCCAGAAATAAACTATTCAATGAATCAAGAATTATTTGAAAAAATGTATCACTTACCTATGAGAACTCATGTCTGAATCTAAATCTTCCTACATCCATCCTTCCATTTATCTGTTTACCTAGTTGCCTAGCTAGCCATAGGGAGAAAGTCAGGGAGAGAAAACAGGGAACTTTGAACAACTTGGCAAATGAGATTCTGGAATGATTAGCAGCTAGATTGAGCAGAGGAGAAAGTTATAAAAGAGTGATCTGAGCAATTACACAATAGTGTATCGAACAGAGAAAAGTGAGAGAATACATGAAAGTAAGGGAAAGAAGCAGGGAGGTAGAAGCAAAGAACATTATTTATTTGATTAATTTGATTGCCAGAAGCATGGATGATAGAAGAACAGGAGCCAGAATTGCCAAGATATATGACTAGCAACAGAGGAATGGGGAAAGAAAACATGGTACATATACACAAAGGACTTCTGTTCACCTGTGAAGATCTATGAAACATAATACAGGAAAATAGAGAGAAACAAAAATAGTAATTTTAAGTGAAACAACCAGATTCAGAAAATTGGGCAGTGCGTGCTTTCACTCATATGTGGAGAAGAAATTAGTAATTACTGTGAGGGGACAGCAGATGGTCTAGATGAAGAGATAACAGAAGAACAAAAGACAGGAGTTGAATATATATGTCATGAAGCAGGAGGGAGTATACTATTTGGGGATGGGGGGGAGAAAGAGTACCAGTAATTTGGAAAATAGATGGAGAGAGCAGTGGGGCACAAATAAGAACAATCAATCAATCAATCAATCAATCAATCAATCAATCAGTCTCTCTCCATATATGTTTATATATATGTGTGTGTTTGTGTCACAGTGAAATCGTTTCTTTATGTATTAATCATTTTAAGTGATATAAAGGAAAATAATAGAGGTAAGTTGGTGAGAAATTTGTTGAAAATTTATACAACTGTTGAAAAATCTATCTTTAAAGTACAAAATACATTAATTTTTACAAACATTGTAATAAAAGAAACCTAAAATAAAAATTTTAAATACCAAAAGAGTATTAAAATAAATATATTTAAAAATAATCAGTAAAAATCAATACACATTGTACAAATGAACAATGATTGATGAAAGATAAGAATTTATAACATTAGAGGATGATTAGCTTGCTCAACATATAAAGGTACTAGCTGATAACCCTCATGACCAACTCAACTCCTAGGATCCATAGTGGAAGGAGAGTACAGACTCTTGCAAGCTGTTATTTGAACTCCAGTTGTGTTCTGTGGTTTGTACACATACACACACACAATAAATGAATAAATAAAAAAAAAAAAAAACTAAAAGAATTCACAACACAAAAAGAAAACACTGAAGTACAGCCTTCCAATTGTCAAGGGCAAACAACTATAATATAAAATCTCTCTACCATAGTTAAATTTTTTAAAAGATAAAAATCATTCAAGCATGAGAATGAATAAAAGTGGTTTTTAGATCACAAATGAACAAAAAACATGCATCATTAGAAGTGTAAAAGTTGCTTTAGTAAACTGGAAATTGACACCAGGAAAAAATAGGAGATATAGAACTGGAAGAATTATCATATTAATGTAATTTTCACAAAGATTCATTTTATAAAAATAACAATAATAATTGTTAATTTCTTCTATAGAAAATAAGAACTAAGGAAGTTCAAATGCTTCAATAGCCAAAAAATAGTAAAGGAAACATTATCCAATTGAAAACTCCACCCTTTCAGGCTCATTGGGGAAGAGGGGCAGAAAGATTATTAGAGCCAGAGAGGAAGTATATGACCATATGGAAATAGACACCTACAGTCTCCCGAGACTCTGCTCATATGAACCTACAGCAATGATGTCAGCATGCACAAGACTCATGCCAACTAAAGCAGACAAAAATCCAGCACAGAGCTGTGGAAATGGGTAGCAGGCCTCAATCTTAGCCAAGGAATTACTGACACTGCTTACTGCTGAATGAGGAAGAGTTGATCTTCTAAAGGGAGAGACTCTAGATAGGCTCACTAGACCTCAGTGGATGAACTTGCACTAAGGGATGTCTAGAGACATTAACTTTGCCTGATATACCTTAACATAAATGTTAGGATGCATGAAATCCAGTGGCTATGGAATAGTGCCAATGGGAAAGGGTGTTTAAAGTTCACTAAGATGTTCCATATGAAATACACAAATGTTCAATGAAAAAATTTATAAAAAACAATTTGCCTCATACAAACACATTATGTGTGTTTTCAGTAAGATGTGAACTACTGCATTTCCCTATACTTTTTCAAACCACCTAAGAGTTATTTGTTGTTCTTCTTTATCCCCCTGTGTAACCCTTCCCATTATCTCCCAGTTATAGTATCACTGTTTTCCCAATTTCACCCTCGAAGCACCTGTCTCCTACTATTCCACTCTCTTGCTCTTTTTTCTTTTTTAACTTCATGGTTTCTTTGCATTTTGTCTCTTGTGGCTACATCAGGATATATACTCACATTTGAGGATTTGTTGTTCAGAATCACAAATGAGAGATTGCTTGTTTATCTTAGTGTGTGTTACTACACTTAGTATAACAGTTTCTAGTTCCACCCATTTAACTGAAAATTTCATGATTTCTTTTCTCTTTACTGCTGAATAGAACTCCATTATGTAAATGTTCCCAATTTTCATTGTCCACTCATCAGTTGAGGAACATTTAAGTTGTTTCCATTTCCTAGGTGTTGTTAAAAGAGCAGAACAAACATGGCTAAGCAAGTATCGCTTTAGTAGGATGTTAAGCCCTTTGGGTATATGCCAAGGAATGGTATATCCCACATCACATGACATATCTACTTTTGATTTTTTTTTTTTTGGTCGTTTTTTTCTTTTTTTTTTTTTTTTTTTTGAGATAGGGTCTCCCAGTACCCCCAGCTGGCCTGGAACTCACTATGTAGACCAGGCTTGTCTTGAATTTACAGAGATCCCCCTGCCTCTGCCTCCCAAGTGCTTCCTCTTCACTCTGTTCATTGTTTCCTTTGATGTTAGAGAAGCTTATGAGCACAAGTTCATAGCTGAAAGCTCTATAACAAAACAGGAGGTGCAAGGCAGGTGAAACATCCCATTGAGTTGTTGGCCAGGTTAGTCCAAGATAATCGCCAAATAACAAAGGCTACTGTCACAGCCCTTGATTCCTTCCCAGAACTTGAAGGTAAAACCTTATTGCTGAAGACAGGACATCCTTCAGTCACAGTATTGGTAGCAACTGAACAGGAACCGATCAGGAAGCCTCCTCCCTGAAGATCAGCTCCCATATCAGAAGATATTATGCAAACTGCTAAGGGAGAAGAACCAACCAATGAGTCTATCAAGCTCTAAAGTCTATGTACCACAACAGTGATCAGCTCAGTAAATAATCTCTGCTGGTGCAGTAGTGGTGCTTTTATATTAGGAATAATCAAGATCAAGAGCTGTCTAATTAAACTGAAGGCACACTCAAAGGTACACAGGGAACTCATGTGTGATACTGTAAATGTAGCCAAATACACATGGCTGAATAATCCACAATCTAAGAGAAAACTCTACTTTTGACACACTACTGGACCAATACAATTTCTTACTGTATTCTCAGTATGTATTCTTTTATTTAGAGTCAAGTGTGCCTATCACCACTTGTTGGGGTTCTCTGTTATGCAAGTAGAAGTCTCTTCACGTCCGGATAGCTCACGAGCTTGGAAACCATGTGCTGTAGATTCCTTTCATAGCATAGTGCCTTCCTGGCATCCTCCCTGACTCTTCTTTTAAAGTGCTCGCCACAAATACATGCCCTCCGGCACAGGAGCTACCAGGTTTT
>NW_008352267.1:7379862-7384304 GCF_000622305.1 Nannospalax galili | reverse complement strand
CATCACCTACAGCCAGCATCAGAGAAGTCTGCGCCCCTGCCGTTTCCAGAGAGGCGCGGCCGGCTAGGCCCGCCAGCGGCTAGCCAGCGGGACCAGAACCACGGCAGGAGAGTGTGCGCACACCTAACCCCGGGCCACATCCAGAGTGTGCGCACTCCCCACATCTCTTGCGGCCAGACTCACGCCAGGACTAGCCAGGTGTGGCGGAGACCCCAGGGTGCCCGCACACACCACGCCAGGGGTCTAGCGACCCACCCCATATCTGGCGCCCAATGTGGGGCTTGGCTTCTCAACCTCATGGACAACGTGGGAGCTTAGCCTCTGAACTTCGTGCCAGCTCAGAGCTGGTGCCCACAGAAACGCCAGGAATCCGTGAGTACCCTTCCAACTCAGGAAGGTAGTTTAATCTCTTTCTCTCTTCTAAAAACTTCCTCCTTTCTCTTTTCCGGTCTAGAAGTCCTCGTGAGAGACTGCTAGGGCCAGAGAAACAACTGATGCCTTCTGGCCAGGACTACCCCCTGGTGTTGGCTGAAGGTCTCTCTGAACCCCCTAGGAGGACTCCGACTGCCTGTTCAGGTGTGGATGAAAAGACCTCTGTCTAGACATATTTTTAATATCAAAAAAAAAACCCTGGTGACGCATCAGCCAAGTAAGAACCATTAGGGTTGGCCGCCAGCCCCCTCAAATATGTGGTAAGGTCTTGTGACTGGGAGCAACTGCGATCCCCTGGAATTTTCATTTCAGGAACGTCGCTTTGGAAACCATCACTTCCTCACTTTTCTATCTGAACACTCTTAGAGAAAAATCCCCAAAAGTTCCAGGGACTTCCACCTAAGCCTTAGAGTCAGGCAGAATTCCTCCAGCCAGCTCCTTTTCTGCCCTCAGGCATTCAAACAAGCAACTAAAGTGAAGTCAATGAAAATGCAAATTAGCTAATCCCTCCAGGCACCTGGAAGCCAAAAGCGGCCCCAAGATTTAAACTACAAACTTTTTTTCTGACCTAGGGGCTTGTAACTCGCCTAGGTGCTTCAGCCCTCTAGTGTCTGACTGCTGTAAAAACATCTAAAACTACAACAACAAAAAATAATAATAATTAATAAATAAATATCTTCCCTTTAAAAGGGGGAATTCTATATCAAGACAGAGAAAACGTCAGATCCGTTCTCTTAAAACTCTGCACAAACAAAAAAATAAAAAATAATAATAATAAACATCTTCCCCTTGCAAAGGGAAACTCTGTATCAAGACAGAGAAAACGTCAGAATCGTTCTCTTAAGACTCTGCTCAAATCCAGAGGGCTTAAGATTTCAAAAGAGGAAAGCTTAAAATTTTGGAATGAGGTGTATTGGTTTGCACCCTGGATCATATCCGCAGACATATCTGATCCAGAGGTATGCAGCTTTCTTTCACATTTGGCATATAAGAAAGAAGCCAAAGAAAAGCATGATTTTCCTCTTTCATTTTTTCCAATAATGGCAGCTATCAAGCAATGCTTAAAAAACCCACCTAAAATTGAGGAAAGTTTACAGGCACCAGAGAATAATAAAAGAGAGGTTTTAAATGATAAAAAAGACCCTAAAAATTGCTCAGTAACAGATTCAACAACTCCAAAAAATAAAATCTGACCAAGCCACACAAAATCCACCCAACAGCTAAATTAACCCTCACCCCTCTCTTGCTGATTCAACAAGCCCAGATACTAACGCCCAAATTTCAAAAGCTACCAAAGATTCTCAGGTAAACTCCCCTCCTCCCCCTCCACCTCGACTGCCTCCTGTGGAGACATGCCTTACAGCCACCGAGCAGCTGTGTAGCCTTAGAGACAGTGAAAGCAGCCAACCTCAAAATTCCCAGCCTCAGCCGTCTCAGGACTCCCAAATCCCACCAATACAGGCTTTTTCTGTCAATTTACAAATAACCAGGCAGCGTCCATTAGCATGGTATCCGCTTCCTGCAGCAGAACTTAAGGAATTGCGCCAAGCTGTACGTGAAGATGGCATTCATGCTCCTTGGACTAAATCTATACCACAATCATTTAATACTAACCTGCTTCCCCAGGATTGGAGAGACATTTGTAGATCTACCCTCCCCAGTCCATTATTCGTACAATGGGAAGCCCTATTTAGAGATGAGTGCCTAATGCAAGCTCAAAGAAATGACACTCGTAATCAATAGCTAAGACCTCAACCAGGGCAGGATCCACCACCTGGATATATAGATTGGAATTATGACCAGCTTTTTGGCCAGGGTAATTTCTCCACAGGAATTCAGCAAGCTGCAATTCCAGCTGGCTGCATTGAAACCAACTGAAACCCTCCCAGACTTTATACTAAGAGTGCAGGCCAGTTTAGATAGAAAAATAACAGACCCTGTAGCCAAAGCAATGCTTTTAAACAGCCTTGTCTGGGAAGGGATGACCCCTGAGCACAGACAAGCATGCCAGGGACTAAAAAATGAACATTATGACAAATGGATTGTGGCCACCCATGACATTGGGACTGCCACGTACCAGGCCTCCTCCCTTGCCCAAGCCCTTGTAGCCACAACCCAGTCCAACTCAAAATGCTTTAAATGTGGAGAAACTGGACACTGGATTAAAAAATTGCCCCCAAAATGACTCAGCTGCCACTCGACCCCCTAAAACCCTTTGTCCTCACTGTAAAAAGGGCTTTCACTGGAAAAAGGATTGTAAATCTAAAAATGACATAGATGGCAAGCCTCTGCCACCTTTAAACTTCTTCAGGGTAAGCCCTCAGCCCCGCTAACAAGAGGGAAGCCACAGACCTTATGGGTAACCAGTATTACAGAAAATGCCCATCCAAAATTAACCATAAAAATAGACAATAAATCTTTCAAATGCCTCCTTGACACTGGGGCTGATAGAACCATCTTAAAGCAATCTGAGGTTCCTCCACACTGGGAATTAATACCAGGACCCCAACTAGTAGGAGTAGGAGGGGCCTCCCAAGCATTTATCACCAAGAATTCCTATAAATGGGAGGACCCTGATGGAGAAGTTGGCACAATAAGACCCCTAATTGCAGATGTTGCTACAAACCTCCTAGGACGAGATATCTTGGAAGACCTCAATGTAATTCTTACTAGTGGGTCTAAAGAAAAATGCCTTAAAATAGATGATCAGATAGGGTCCCTAAAACAACAGGACCCCCAATTCTAAGGGCCACTGTTGATTACCATACTCCCTTCCTTGATTGGACTCACACAGAGCCAGTCTGGGTGGAACAGTGGCCTTTACCCAGGGAGAAATTATTCATTTTACAACAACTTGTAAAAGAGCAGCTACAGCTGGGTCACATTAGGCCCTCTAGGAGCCCATGGAACACCCCAGTCTTTGTAATAAAGAAGACAGGGGCATAGAGACTGTTGCAGGACATTAGAGCTATAAATAAAATCATAAATATATGGGGATCTCCCCAAAGAGGCCTACCCATGGTCTCTGCCATCCCCATTAATACTCCCCTGTTAGTCCTAGATATAAAAGATTGCTTTTTCTCCATCCGTTTGCACAAAAATGATTGCCAACATTTTGCCTTCTCAGTTCCAAAGATTAACAATTCTGGTCCAGCTGATCAATATGAATGGCAAGTTCTGCCACAAGGCATGGCAAATAGTCCTACTATATGCCAGGAGGCTGTTGCCAATACACTAGCACCCTTATTAAAAAAGAGATTACATGTTTATCATTACATGGATGACCTCTTGGTCTTGCAAGATGAAAATTCCTCTCTAAAAAAATTAAAAAATGCTATGATAAGCACCCTAGAGGCAAAAGGGTTTGTAATAGCAACAAATAAGATAAAATCAGTCCCCCCCATTACCTTCCTAGGGACTAAAATAAAACCCACTGCTGTTAGGCCCCTCAAACCTGTCCTAGATGTTCCCCATCCACTTACCCTTAACTCACTTCAAAGTTTTCTAGGTAATATTAATTGGCTAAGGCCATGGCTTTCCATCCCCACAAGTCAATTACAGCCACTTTTTGATCTCTTAAAGGGAGACAAAAACCCAGCCTCCAGACGGTATCTAAACCCAGATGCAAAAAGGGCTCTCCAAGTAATTAATAGTCACTTTCAAAAGGCATCACTAGCCAGATATGACCCTAAGCTACCTGTCCAACTCTTAATATTTAATTCCTCCCTGACCATGGTAGTAGCAATTTATCAGCCACACAGAGTACTAGAATGACTTCACACACCAGTAGGTGGCGCTCCTCGCTTCCTTACAAAAGTGGACACCCTTGCATCCATGGTACAATATGAGAGAGATAGAGCTGTACAAATCCTAAGAAAAAAACCTGATAATCTTATTATTCCTTTCTCATTGTCAGATGTACAATGGCTCTTAAAGCATCATTCCTCTGTTGCAATTAGCTTAATAGACTTCCCAGGACAAATTGATAATCACTATCCTAAAGATAAATA
>NW_008352267.1:7329042-7377163 GCF_000622305.1 Nannospalax galili | reverse complement strand
TACCAGGTTTTAATCAGGCGTTGTCTGATAGCCTGATAGAAGCCCACTGCCCTATGTAAATGAGGCATCCTAAAAGTACCTATCAGCTAAGACTTCTTCTGCTGTCTCTACACTATAAATAGTCCTAGTTTTACCCCAATAAAGTTGGAGCCTGGATCACCTCACTCACACTCGGAGCCTGGATCACCTCACTCAGACTCAGAGCTGGATCACTTCACTTAGACTCAGAGCTGGATCACCTCACTCAGACTCGGAGCTGGATCACTTAGACTTGGAGCTGGAGCTGAATCACTGAGATCTGAGCTGAGTCACTTGTCTTGAGCTGTAACACTAAATCCTGTGATCCAGTCTCCCCGGGGGTGCTATTCCTCCGTTATTGGCCCACGGATACCCCAGCTTTCACTGCCTCCGTGCCTCTTCCCTGTGGAGTTCACTGGCCAGGAACTCCGCAATCCTGAGGAAAGGTACAAGGGTGTAATAGAGGCAGGATTCCGACTAGATAATACTCTAGTAGCAGAGGAAGCTCTCCGCTCCAGAGAAGCGTGTAGCCATCAGCGAAGACTGCGCACCTGCCGTCTCCAGAGAGGTGCGGCCGGCTAGGCCCGCCAGCGGCTAGCCAGCGGGACCAGAACCACGGCCGGCGGGAGAGTGCGCGCACACCTAACCCCGGGCCACATCCAGAGTGAGTACGCCCGGGAGCCCAGGCGTGTTCCCCACATCTCTTGTGGCCAGACTCACACCGGGACTAGCCAGGTGTGGCGGAGTCCCCAGGGTGCCCGCACACACCACGCCGGAGGTCTAGCGACCCGCCCCATAACCACTTACCACATGAAGCTTCATTTTGCAACAGATGGAGACTACTACAAAGATCACAAACTTGTCAAACACAGAAAATAAGGGACTGTGGAGGTGCCCACCCCAAAGTGGCACATCTAAAATTCAACATCTATGCCTAAGGCTCAGAGAAACTAGTGAAACAGGGCTTGAAAGAATACTAATTAATTTCTCAACTCTGAACAAGGAAGCATCCTCATTCACCAGATGACGATTAACATGGATTGCACAACTGGTCAAAATGCAGAGAACAAAAAGCTGCAGATAACTTGTCTCTGAATGACAACTATACCAAATATCTGTCACCAAGGCTCAGGAACCTTTGTGGAAGAGGAGAGGGAAGACTGTAAGAACTAGTGGTGGTTGTTGACCACAAGGAAAGTTTTCTATACAGATTGGAAGTTACTCATATAAACTCTCAGCAATGGTAACAATATGCACAATACCTATACAAGCTCAATCAGACAAAATCCCAGGGGAAGTGGGTAAGATACTCTAGTCTTAGCTGAGGAAGTATTAGCAACGAATTGGGAGAGGAGAGTTCATTTTCTTTAAGTAGTGGCTTTATATATGTTAACCAGGCTCCTGGGAATGGAATCACACTGAAGAACATTTGGGGACATAAACTTGGCTGCATAGGCATTAATATATATGACAGAGTACATGAAAATCAGTTGGACTGTGTAAAAGGGGGCAGAAATGGGGGCAGGTCAATTATATAATCAAAATGTATTATATGGAACTCTGAATAATTCAATAAATTTCTTTTCAAAAGAATGTGTCTCATGATCATAAAATTTACAATATAATCAGAAAAGTTGTGCATTCAGTCTTTAAGAGTAGTATTGTAAGATAGAAAATTTATAGTATTTTGTCAATGGAATATTTCTTTTTTAGTTTTATTCTTTTTAAAAATAAAATTTTCTATTTTTATTTGTGGTTTGCAACATGATTTTATGGTACGGAAGCAAAGATTAAAATAGATTAGTATTATTATCATGCATAATGCCATTTAGTAAAGAAATTATTCTTTCCCCAATTTGAACTCTCAGATCAATTTTGCAAAGTTCATTGATCACATATTTGGTATTATTTCTGAGCCTTCTATTTTGTTTTTTGTCTATATTTCAGGTTTTATGCTCTTAATTCCTTTGTCATAGATTTTCTAAATACAATTTTTACATTTTCACAAAAATATATATCACAAATTGAGCCTATTGTATCGGAGCTCTTCTACATGCCCTTTGTTCACACCTCTTCATTCCTGTTAATCACCTTCCTAATCAAAGACAGCTACACGTTTCTGATAGTGTCACATATATATACATGCTTCATGAATCTATATCAAATCTTGGAACCACAAATGGGAGAAGATATGATATTTATCTTTCTGAGACTGGATTAGTTCCCTAAATAAATTTATTTCCAATTGTATCCATTTTCCTGAAAATGATGTAACTACTTTATGACTCAAAAAGTTCTTTTTTATATACAATATCTTCCTTACATTCATCTGCTTTTCTTTCTTGGTGTCACATTGATTATACAGGTGCATTTTGTTGCTATATATTAATTTGAAGGTTTTTCTTCCTGATATTTCTGTGAAGAGTTCTAACGGAATTTTGAAGGAGATTGTATTACAGGTATATTTTGTTTGATTTTACTTCAACTCATCATTACATGTTACCAAGTGCATTGTTTCAGTTTTGGCAATTTTTTTGCACATTATGTTTTCTTCATTTATCTATGTCACATATGGAAATCATTACAATGTTTCCAAACTTTTCATTACTGTTGAATATTTTACAGTGAATTTTGATGAGTTACCTTTCATGTCATTTTTATAATTGCTTTGGGGGCATCAAGACTTGTGGTCATATAAAAAGGGTAAATTAAATTAATAAACTGTGGATTTTGACTATGTGCTCATGAACTTTCCCCCTATATTTATTCCTTTGCTATGGCTTCTGTATCATCGGAGACAAAAATTTTTAAATTATGCCAGTTAATAACATTACAATGACCTCTGGTGGTTGAAGTGAAAGGAAAATTTGCACATCTCTTACCATAATCAAAGACTGAGAAATTATTAATTTAGATAAGAACACATGCTAAAAGCCAAGACTGTCTGAAAACAGGACTCTACCAAGGAGTTAGCTGTGGAAGCAGAGAAAGCCCTCCTGGAGGTCATTAAAGGTGTTATTCTCTAAAATCAAAATACCCAGTTTTAAAAACTATCTATTTAATAACCACATGATTAGAAGAAGCATTTCATTACGACAGCATTGACATATTCAATAACAATTTTCTGAGCTAAGATGCATGTTTTTCAAAACTGGCTGTAAATATTTAGGTTTACAGTTGAATTAATACAGTTATACAATATTGAACTTAGTATAAACCCTATAAGACATAAAATTGAATGAGGTTTTAACCTTTAAAAAAGTTCTCCATTTAAAAATATGCTGTATAAAATACCCATTTTTATATGAAGACAGTTTCATGGGTCTTTGTAGAACATCAAATCAGCTCCTCCATTCCCTTAAGATAATGGCTGATCCAAACCAAAACCTAACTTCAGCTATTCTGTGAAGCTAAATAGTTAAGAAGCTGCAGAAGGAAAAGCTGAAGCTAGCAAACGTTGGAAGTTAAGGAAAGAAGCGAGCTCTACAACAGTTCACAATAAAGCTGGAAGTGCTGGTGTAGAAGTTGCCGAATAGTGAGAAGATCAAGTAAATTATTCACGAAAATGTCTACATAAAAAAGGACTTTTTTTTTTTTTTTTTTTTTTTTTTTTTTTTTTTTTGCTATTGGGAAGACTGTTACTACGGGGGTGGGGGTGGTGCATGCCTTTAGTCCTATCATTCAGGAGGCAGAGGTAGAGGTAGGTGGATTTCTTTGGGATCTAGGCCAGTCTTGTCTAAGGAGTTCCAGGCCAGCTGGTGCAACAGGGCAACTCTTAAAAAAAAAGAAAAGAAAAGAAAATTATGTCATTTAGAATTCTCATAACTAGGTTGAAGTCAAGCCAGGGCCAAATGGAAGACATATATCTTAATCAAATAAAAATAACAATTCCAAAACTATGTCTATATGATTTCAAATGTAGAATTTAAAGGTACATGCCTCCTTTGCTCTCCCCCAGGGTGGGAGAGATTTAAATCATCAATTCCTAATGATCTAAGGGAGGGGGGAGATGGTAAGTCTGCAGTCGAGAAAAGAGAATGACACAAGCTTAATCAAGCAATTAATATTAATTTATGTAATATTGATCATGAAATGATGCAATAAAATGGTCACTTCAGCCCTTTCTAAAAGTTCATAATTCAATCACAAGAGAAAAACTAGTACTATTATTTTAGTGCAAATTGAGTTTAGTATGCCTTATAACTGCTAAATTCATGGTGTCTAAGGAATGCTTAAAAATCTTTCACAGAAACAAGAGACTAGGAGACATGATGATTATAGCAAAGAACTGTTCTGCATTTTATCTTGATGGACAGATAGAATTCAACGGGAGAAAGAAAAGTCAAAATATCATTTGGAATTTAGCTACCTAGTGTATCAACAAAAGTTTGCATTTTGTATATTTTAAAAATATAGTATCATAATGTGTATTAATAATAGAGATACTAAATGAGGGATATGTAAGAACTCCTGTTACAGATTTAACAACACATGCATAAATCTAATTTTCTTGATTAATAAAATACAAAAATTCTGACCTCATATTCAAAATAGCAATTACTATATATGTGTCTATATAATATGCTGAAATAAATTTAAAAAATCAGTAAGAAAACATAAATTACAAAATACCAAAGCTATAATAATATTAAATAGGTCAAATATAAGGAACTTGGAAACAAGCTTTATAAATAATCTTAGAACTATAAATTCACAGCACTGTTATATAAATTTTCAAAAAAGTCATGCTAAAAATATTCATTTGCGATTAATGTACTCAGTATAAATATACATATTATATTATTGGCAAATTACACTAAGATTAGAATTGTTTATGAGCTGTAAGATACCTACTTTGCTCCTAGAACAATGACTAGAGAAACAGAAATAAACAAGTATAACACATAAATGAGTATTTATGGCAGTAATTGAAGTACAAAGGAAAAAAGGGGGCATTTGCCTATTTGCCTATTAAAAGGAAGTATTAAATGAATTCAGTTTATAAATCCAAATGTATACAGGGATGGAGAGATGACTCAGTAGTTAAGGACACTAGTTTTCCTTGCAGAGGCTCTGAATTTGGTTCCCAGCATCCACATGGCAGCTAACAAACACCCCTAACTCCAGTTCCAGGGGATCTGGACTAATAACATCTTCAGGCACTTAATGACAAGAGTGTACTTACATACATGCAAGCAATATGTTCATACACATAAAATAAAATAGTAAATATAATATTTTAAAAAATGCTAAAATATATGTGAAGTGGTATGTTGCACAGCATTAAGTATGGGTGAAATAGTACATGCCTTTAAAGACATGTTTTCTTAGAAAAAGAAACTTTAGGGCTGAAGAGAGGGCTTAGTGATTAAAAACACTGACTGCTCTTGCAGAAGACCCAGGTTTGAATCCCAGCACCCACATAGCAGCCAAGAACTGTCCATAACTCCAGTTCCAGAGGACCTGACAGCCTCTTCTGTCCTCTGTGGGCACTGCATGACATGGGCACACTTACCTACATGCAGGCATAACATTCATACACATAAAATAAAAATAAGTAAAATTTTTTTAAAAAGAAAAAAAAGGAAAAGAAGCTTTAGAGACTATTAATAGGGGTCTAATTTCTCTAAATTTAAAAACCAGTGTCATCAAAATTTCATTTTAGCGTGCTTACAAAACACACATGTAGTTAGTAAAGTTACATAGTATAAGTCAGAATGAACACAAAAAATTTAAAATAGAAGACAATTCTGTTATTAAAAGAATGCTAGGAGCAGGGCACAATAGTATTGGTAATATTGGTAATGAATTTCTTTTTTTTTTTTTTTTTTTGGTCTTTTTGACTAAAAAAGCTCTCCCTGTAGCCCTAACTGACCTGGAACTTGCTGTATAGACCAGGCTGACCTTGAACTCACAGATATCCATCTGTCTCTGCTGAGTGCTGGGATTAAAGGTGTGCATCACCACACTGGGCTCAGTAATGTTAATTTCTTAAACAAACAGGTTGATGACAATGCATTTTTACTACTTACGTCATTTGCAAGTATTAACTATTTTTAATTAATTTTTTTTTTTACTTTTACTTTTATGTGTATGAGTGTTGTGCCTGTATATATGTAAATAAACCAAATGGATGCAATGTCTGCAGAGGCAAGAGGAGGACATTGGATACCGTGGAAATGGAGTTATTGTTAACTGTTAAATAATACAAGAATACTGGGAATTGGACCTGGCTCCTCTGCAAGAACAGTCAGCACTCCTAACTGCCAAGCCATCTCTCCATCCCAAGGAACTAATATTTTATAATGACATGTTTTTATTATATTAGAGTTGTCTCACCACTCTAGATCTCCTTTCTTAATGTAATTACATTTAATAACTCTGTAAATGTTTAACAGAAACTATATATTGCAATCTGGATTTTGTGGGCGACTGCTCTATCATATATCTTGATTTCACTAGACTCTTTACCTTTTGTTTTATATTACTTTTTGATCTGATCTTCTTTTTGAGAGAGGATTTCTTTATGTAGTCAAGCCACCCTCATACTTGTCATTGTCCTGCCCCAGTCTCCAAACACTTATCTATCTAGCCTCATAAAATTATTAAATGTTTTCATTCCTCTTGATGTGGAATGCCATCTTAAAAATTAAATTAGAATAAATATTTACCTTGACTATTTAATTAAAAAGCTGATCTCCATGCCAATATCCAAAACTTGTCCCTCAACAAGTTTTCATTCTGTGCTCATATTTTCATGATTTGTATTATCATTCTCATCATTTGATAAGAAAAGTCAGAAAACTGAGGTGAGTTAACAAAAATTGCAAAGTTTATCTACAAAACTGAATAAAAATATATTTATCCAAAGCAGAGATACCCCTATAAAAATAATCTTTGACTGTATATTTGAAATCTCTTCCTTTTCTTACAGACAGATATAACAGAAAAAAAACAGCAAATCATGACTGATCTTCATTGTAAGCTGGGGCAGATTTATGATCAGCATGGAAACACACGAGTATGTCTATAAGTACATTCATGGAGAAGTTTAACTGAATAGGGAAGATCCACCCTGTACAGGTGGCACCATGCCATTGGTTGGGGTTATGGACTTAATATGAAGGAGAAACTAGCACCCATTTCTCTTTCTCTATCTTTTGTTCTCTCTTTCTCTATCCCTCCCTTCCCCTCTCTCTCTCTCTCTCTCTCTCTCTCTCTCTCTCTCTCTCTCTCTCTGTCTTTCTCCTTCCCACACATGCAATGTGACCTTATGATCATGTCCTCATGCCTTCCTTTCCTTCCATGATGATCTGAAACCTCATACCATGCTGGAAAATAAGCTCTTTCTCTCTGACATCACTTTTGTCAGTTAATTTGTCGCAGAACTGAGTGAAATAACTCATGAAAAGCTCAGATTATTTTGGAAATATGACGTTATATCAATTTCAGCTGGGTGTGGTGGCCCACACCTTTAATACCAGCACTTAGATGACAGAGGCAGGTGGATCTCTGTGAAATTCGAGGCCAGCCTGGTCTACATAGCAAGTTCCAGGTCAGCTGGGGCTACAGTGAGGCCCTATCCCAAACAAAACAAAAAAGTAGATGAATTTCATGTTTAGGGACATCAAGTTTAGAACATCTAATGCTTATATTAGTCCCGCTTCAATTATTAATAATACAATATCATAGTCTTGAAAACAAGGAAAAGAGATTTATTTTTATAATGGTTACAGAGGTGGTTAAGATCTTCTCACTTAAGAAGAAGGAGGTGGTTAAGATCCCAAGGCAGCAGGAGTCAAGGAGTTCACATATTTGTGTGTCTGTGAAGGTCTTTAGAGTTCTTTTCTCTATTCCCATGACTACTAGGATTCAGTTTTGAGGACTCTACTCATTGAACTTACCTGTACTCAAACACCTTATGAAGCCCTTAACTTGGATTGTTTCCACCTTAATACTAGAATCATTCTAATACTTTGACATGAAACATTAGGTAACACAAATAATAATACCATAGTTCTCAAAAATAATAATATTGCCCTTGTTCACAAATATAATTCAAATCCACAGCATGTGATGATTTCTCTTCAGATAAGTACAGAACTTGCAATTAGTAATATTTGCTTCTTTGATTCTCTCTTTTACATATTCCCTTGGTTGCTAAGGCAGGTTTTTAATTGATACATTTTATTTTCAAAATCAGTAATGTATTCAGTGAAATTACAGGTAAGGCTTTCAATTCAAGAACCTTGTTTGCCTTTGGGGTGACAGAATTCTTCATTAATATAATGTGCTGATTTTAAGATAAACATTTTAAGATTACCACCTTCAAACCACCTTTTGTCCTTTGTTTCTAGTTTGTATGTGATATCTGCCATCTTATATAATAGACATCACCTTTAGGTTTGTGTCGGATGCAATTTTAACCATCCGTCTTTAAAAAAATGTAAAGCAGAAACGTGGCAAAAACCTCTGTCACATTCTGCTAGAATTTGTTTCTCTCCTGGCAGTCTTCAGTAATTATGGTTATTTCTGCACATGATAAGCTGTTGACAATAGCATTCAAATGTCCTGCCTTTTAACAAATAGATTTCTCAATCACAGGAACAACATGTGAGACCTTGTGAATAGCCTTTCTGAAGTCTAGACCCACTCTAATGAATATGTTAACCAAACTTATGTTTTAGTAATCCTGCTTATAAGAAAATGCAGCACATCTCAACAGTTGTATCCTTTGTACTCATGCATGTTTGGTAAGAATATCTTGTTTTGAAAACATAGCACCATTTATTTCTTTGAAATATTATAGCACAGCTTGGAAGATGACTTAGTGACTGTTGCACAAACCCGAGGACCTAAATTTGACTCCCCATAACCTATCTAAAAACAGATGCTTCAGTATGCACATGCAATCCCATGGTTTTTATGGAGGCATGAGAGGCAGAGATAGAAGAATCCCCCAAAGGTTTTGGGCCAACTGGTCTGGGCTTTATAGTGGGAAAAAACATACCTTGTCTAGAAAAATGTGGAAGATGAGTACCCACAACTTGGTTGTCTTCTGAACCCCATATATGCGCCATGGCTTACATGCAAACACATAAACACACACAGATACACACACAGTGATACACACTTATTTCCTACACAAAGAGAGATGAAAAATGCTATAGCATATATTTTACTGTGATTCACATAGAACAGCCATTTTAATTTTTAAATTTATTTTTATATATTTATGTGTATGTGTATCACCCCCAAATACTCCCTCTCTGCTTTCATATCACATGAATTCTGCTATCTTCACGTCCCTAAGGTCCTATTTCCTAACCTCCTCGGCCCTTTTCCTTCTTCCTTCATACACATAAGTTTGTGCACACAATGCTCAAGGAAGTAAAAAAAAGAGTGTTGGATACCCTGTAACTAGAATTGCAGATGGCAGTTAGCTTCCATGTGGGTATTAGAACTGAACCTGAATCCTCTGCAAAAGCAGCAAGATGCTGGGCCAGCTCTCCAACCCTAACATTCATTTTAAAAATGAATTTATTCTCTGGTAGTGTTTTCAGCAATAGGATTTTACCATTCAAATCTGGTGGTCAACCAAGGACAATGGGCCATACCCTGTATTGTTCAGAGATTTTCAAGGCCTTCTTAGCTAACTACTCCTAGGGAGATATCCAACATCCAACAGTGGGATTTTTATTTAATAATCGTGACTTCTGGGATGGGCATTGTCCATCTATGCATGATACTGGAGTTCAAAGTCTTTTCTTCATTTATCTTACAAAGTAGGTTAATTCAAAGTGACTTCTTCTTGCATCCTTAGTTTTGGTAAACCTTCCCCCACCAGGACCCCTGTTCATCCCCATATCCCATGCCATTTCTGTTAAAACATTATCACCCCCAAATACTCCCTCTCTGCTTTCATATGACATGAATTCTGCTATATTCACGTCCCTAAGGTCCTATTTCCTAACCTCCTCAGCCCTTTTCCTTCTTCCAAGACTCTAGAAACAACACAAGTTAAATAAGTGTAAAAAAACTGAAGTTAAGATCTGCAAATGAGTAAGAACATGTAGGTTACTACACTCAGTATGCTTTCCATTTCCATCTGTTTTAGAGTAAATGCCATAATTTCAAAGGAAAGAAATCCCATTGTGTATATATGCTGTATTTTTATTATCCCTCACCAGCTGATAGCTCTCTAGGCTGATTCAATCCTAGCTATCAGAAATAGAAGAGCAATGAATATGGATGCGTATGTGTCTCTGTAGTAGGATATAGAGTACTTTGGTTACATGTGGTAACCATAGGTGGCTATCTTAGTTTCATTTCCTGTTGCTGTGATAAAAATATCCTGACCAAAACATCTTAAGGGAAAATGTGTCTAAGCTCACAGTTTCCAGATTACAGTCCATCTTAACAAGAAAGTCACAACTGCAGGGGTATGCAGCATCCTATTATACTGCATCCTAGTCAAAAACAGAGTAATAAATTTATTCGTGTGTATGAGTGCTTAGCAAATATTTTCCACTCTCACACAATCCAGAATCCTCTGACCATTTTCCCATCTTAGTTAACATAACTGAGATGATCCCCCACAAACACACTCACAGCCCAACCTTATCCAGACAATCCTTCATGGAGACTTCCTTCCCAAGGATTCTAATTTGTGCCAAGTTGAAGTTAAAGCTGGGCCATTAGAGAAATCTATTTTTAGTCTTCAGAGAAACTTCTATACTGTTTTTCCTAATGTACTAGACTTTACTCCTTTTAAAATGTACAAGGGTTCTTTCCCTGCTTCCATACCAGCATTTGTTGTGGTTGTAATTTCTATTCTTGATAATGACCATCCTGCCTGTGATGAAATAACAAAGTAGTGTTGTCTCACTAAATTTTCGCCTTCCTGTTTTCTGTTTGACCTGCCCTCACTCTCTTCAGAGTCTCCTTCTCCAAGCACTATCAGAAAAACCACATAACACATTTTTATCTGAATTTGTCATAGTTTATATATTTAGTGGGGGAGGGGAGAGACTTACAAAGAAACAAACACCTGACACCCAACACCCAGGTCGGCATGGCTTGGCTCACCTTTCCAGATCACTTCTGTGTCTGCCCACAGTCTCTGTTAGCGTTCGCCCACAGGTCAGTAAATGCCCCCTCTTGGCATCCACACGGATTAGACGCTGGGGCCATCTTTTTTGCATGTGCCTTCTGTTCCAAGATGGCGCCCAGAAGCCCCTTCCTCCTCAGTTAATTCTCTGCAGCCAATTCTCCCTGCAGCAGGCCCTGCCCCTTGGAGGAACCAGGACCCCTGGGACACAAGTGTTAATCTGTATTTCCTGTGAATGTTGAACAACTTTTAAATGTTTACTAACTACGTGTATTCTATTAAAAATTCTCTGTTCAGTTCCATATTTTATTTGTGTCATTTGTTTTCTTGATAGTTAATTTTCTAGTTATTTGTTTGTTGTAGAAACTAATCCTGTCTGATGTACAGTTGTCAAAGATTTTCCTCCATTCTATTGACTGTCTCTTCATTTGATTGACAGTTTCTTTTACTGTGCTGATAGCCATTTAGTTTCCTAAGATACAATCTGTCCATTGCTGACCTTATTCTCTGTGCTAAATGAGTTCTATTCAGGAAATTTTTATCCATGTCTACATGTTCAAGTGTGTGCTTTACTTTTTATTGTAGCACTTTCAGAGTGTTGTATCTTATATTGATGTCCATGATACATGTGGTATTGAGTTTCATTCAGAGTAAGAGAAGGATTCAGTTTTGTTATACATGTTGATATGATTTTTTCTCATCATCAATAATTCATGAGGCTGTCCTTTTATCTACTGTGTACTTTTGACACCTTTGTAAAATGTCAGATAGCTGTAATTGCGTGGACTCACATCTGAGTCCTCTGCTTACTCTATTGACAGATGTGGCTGTTTTTTGTATCAGTACCACACTGCTTTACTTTTGCTTTGTATGATAACTTCAAATAAAGTATGGTGATATCTTTAGCAATTGTCTTTTTGTTTAGTATTATGTTAGGCTTTTTTCATTTTTGTGCTTCCATATAAATATTTAAGCTGTTGTTTTCTGTGTAGAATGGCCCTGGAAAAGCAGGACACATGACTCAGTGGTTAAAAACACTGGCTGCTCTTGCAGAAAACTAGGGTTCAGTTCTCTGTATTCACATGGCAGCTAACAATTGTATGTAATTCTGGTTCCATGGATTTGGACACCCTGTATTGGCCTCAGCAGGCATTACTTTCACAGGTGCAATCAAACTTAAAAAAATGAAGTGGATCAGAATAACAGTTAAATAAGAGAACGAGGAGGACAGGAGACCTGGCTCAGTGGCTAAGAGTACTGGATACACTTACAGAGGCCTGAAGTTTGGTTCCCAACACCTACATGTCTTCAAACACCCTTCATAACTCCAGTTTCAGGGGATCCAATACCCTCTTTCTGACCACCATGGGAATTGCTCATGGGTGCACTTACATACATAGAGGCAATACACTCAAACACATAAAAAATAATAAACAATAAAAAGGAAAGGAAAAGAGTGATGTTAGTTAAATAATGCTTAGGTGGTATAGAAAATCAGAGGGAAATATATTACTTCAAATGCCTACTGAAAAATTCACATACAAGGCAGTCCAGAACTTGAAGGTAAGACCCTATTGCTGAAGACCAGCTGAACTTTGGACACAGGACTTGGAGCAAACCATCTGGGATTGATCTCGGAGCCTCCACCCTGAAGATCAGCTCTCATGGTATTGAGCAATATTATTCTATCAATGTTCCAACCCAGTTATAAAGCCTAATAAATAAAAATGATTGGCTCAGCAAACTACAGCATTGGTGTAATAGTGTCAATTTTATCTTGGGGATAATCAACAGCTATGGACTTAGTCTGCTCAATGGGAGGGTACTGGTTTGTGATGCTGTAAATATAGCCAAATAAACATAGTTAGGGAGGTCATAGACCCTAGAGAAAAACTTACTTTTGATACACCCCTAAACAAATGTGATTTTTTTTACTGTATGCTAAGTATTGATCATTATATTTACAAACAAGTATACCTCTCAACACTCATCAAAGAAGCTTCTTTTTGAAACAGATGGAGACTATTACAGAGTTCAACAACTGGTCAAACACAGAGAAAAAATATCTGTGAGATGCCTAGCCCTAAGTAAAAAATCTACAATGTAACTTCTACAAGTAAGTCTCAGGGAGCAGAGAAAATATCAATCCATCTCTCAACTTTCATCAGCAAAGCTTCTGCATGCAATAGGCTGTGATAAACACAGAAAGCCACAACTAACTTACCAAAAAGTAGACAGTGAGGGTATGTAGGGTGTGATCCTGGATTGTACTGTTCGGTTAGATCACAGCCTTCCATGTCTCAGGGACCATTGTAGAAGAGAGGGCAGAAATATTGTAAGAGCCAAGGGTGATGGATAACCACACAGAAACAGAATTGCTTGTATGAACTTACATCAGTGGTGACAGTATTCACAAGAGACATGAAATTCAAACCAGATAAAATCCCAGGATAAAGAGAGGAAATGGGTAAAAAGTCCCAACTTCAGCTGAGCAACTATTGGCAACTGATCAATGCTGGGTGAAGAAGAGTTGGTCTTATTTAAGGGTGATCAGACTACAGTGAATGAACTCACACCTAGGGACATCTGGGGATGTAAACTTGACTCCATAGACCTAAACATATATTACAGAATGCAGACATCCAACAGTGATGGGGGCAATGGCAAGGCTATGGGGAGGTGTCTAAATATAATTAAGATGTAGTTTATGAAATTCACAAAAACTCGATTAACATAGTAAAATAAGGAAAATGAGAAAAAGGAAAAGAATGATTTTTGTAACGTTTTTGGGGTTTGCATTGAATTTGTGGATTGCTTTTAGTAGAATGGCCAGTTTCACAATATAAACTTTCCTGTGAGCATGGGAAGTCATTTCATTTTCTACTGTTTTCTTCTTCAATTTCTTCCTTTTCTTCAGTCTATGCAAACAGAAGTTTGAATATTATACAAACCATTTTGGTGCATTTTCCTCTACAATTTTCATTCTGTCATTGAATGTCAAATCTAACATGTATCCACTTCATAACCTGTGCTCCACTGCATCACTATGTGCACTATTCTCAGAAAAATGACAAAATAGTTTCTATAAACTGAATCGTTATTACAAAATTCATTAATTGAAGCTGTAGATGAAAATATTACTATATGTAGCAAAAAGTCATTTAAGAAGATAAATGAGAAAAAAATGACTTTATAAGAGAGAGCCTTAATCCAGTAAGAAGCAAGGCTAATAAAGCCAAAAGATATCATAGCCTCAGAGCTGTTGGCAACTGGTTGCTGCTGGGTGGGACAGAATACATCTTCTTTAAAGTCTCTAGATAGGCTGATTAGACTCCATTGGTTGAACTTGCACCAAAGGACATCTGGGTATAAATACTTGACTGGATAGGCCTTAACATATATGACAGAATGCCTGAAATATGGTGGTAGGGGGAGTATGGGAAGCATGGATTAGGGAGGGGTCTAATATGATTAAGAACTGTCATATGACTGCACAAAACTTCAATAAAATATATTTTTTTAAAGACAGTAGAGCCTCCACACTCTCAGCAAAGATAAGCCTTGTGAGAATAGAGAATGTAGATGGTTATCTGACAATAAATGAGGTGGGTACCCCCTTGTCGCTGTTTCACTTTAGCTCAGAGACCAACCTTCAATATTCAATCCTTGTTTTTTAGATTTCCACCCTTCACATTGAAAAATAAGTGTTTACATTGTTTATGCATACTTTTTTCAGTCTAAAGAATTTTTTGATATCTTTCTATGGTGAATGCAAGGCTCATCTATTATTTTATAAAGGGTACATATATGCATATATACACAAAGCAATTGTCAAGACATAGCCATATATAAATGAATTGCTAATATCTCATTAAATTGGTATTTCCTTCTAGCGCTGTAGGGAGCAGATATAGGAAATTGCCTTAGACTTACTGCATGCTAGCCTAGCTTCTTGATCACTGAAAGGCCTGTCTGAGGGAAATAAGGGAAAGAGAGATAGGAGAGCAAGCATTCTCCTGTGGTCTCTACATACTCACCTGTGCATACAGCAAACACATACATATATGACCCATACAAAACATAGGCACAATGTTAGACATAAAAATAAATAAATGCATAATTTTACTTCCCAAACTTTTCCAAACTGTAGGATGTAACAAAATGGCACTAGCACATGTGCAGTCAGACCAATTAAGGTCTTGGAACCTGATATTTGCCAAAACACCTGGCAATAGCCGAGGCTGCTAGAAGAGCCAATCACAAATGGCCACGTTACTGGGAAATGCAGAGGGACCAATGAAAGGAGACAAGTAAACTATGTAAGCCCAAGTCCTTCCTGTAATAAACGAGTCTGCAGCACCTTACCTAGTCCCTGCTTCCATCTGAATCCCAGTGTCTGTGTGTTGACTCTGTGCCACTCACCCCCTCCTGACTGGGACCCTGAGTCTCCCCTAGGCTGGACCTGCAGGGAGACTGCAACATCTGGCACCTGAACAGGGGCCCTTGACCCCCTTGGCTTTGGCAAAGCCCCCAAGTTTGTTGAGTAGGTCCCAGATTTTGTCTGTACCTTCGGCTGCTTGAGGGTGAGCAAGTGGCCCCCTCCTCTGTCCCCTCTACCCTGTTTGTCATATTTGTTGTTAGATCAGGAAGGAACACTCTGATGCATGGTCTCAAAGCCCACATTGGCCCCTTTCACTCCTTGGCTTTTCCCAGTGACTTCACATAAGGGTTGATCCACCGCGAACACATAGCCCAGGTCTTGGACAATCCCGTTGCCTGTCCCCGAGACACCATGTGAGCATACAGCCAAAGTTGTCATGGCCCTTGGAAGTCCCTCACTAAGCGCAAGACACTTGGATCTGATACACCTTTTCATGTCAGGGTGGTTCATGTCAGAGTGGCTCATGGTCCTTGTCAGCTCTATCTGTGCCCTTTTAGTGGTTACCCTTGGCTTCTACTTCCGTGGCGAGAATCCCTTTACTGATCTCTCCCACGATGGGAAATCTTTCACCACAATGCAGGGAGCCACAAAGAGCAGCACACGAGGCGCTCTTAAAGACTAGAGGATTAAACGTGAAACCAAAAGATCTTGACAATTTCTGGGAAGAGGCAATTTGTATCACCCCTTGGGTGACCCCTGAAAACATCTGCGACCCCTTGGTTTGGATGAGAATACTCTACCTCACTCACAAGATGAAAGTCCACTTGGACAAAATGCTCTTGGCGCCCTTTTCCCGATCTTACTGGCCATTATTGAGAGTCTTAAGTCAGACTTGTTCAAAAATTACAGAGGAAAAACTGACCCTACCAGCAGTCCCCAGCATACAGTCAGATGGGGATGATGATGAGGAGGAAGCTGGGAAATTAAAGCAAAAGCTGCAGCCTCCAGAGACACCTGCCCCCAAACCCCTGAAGGGAGGTCAGAGAGGCTCAGGGGGTGGAGGACGTAGGTTTAGGACAACCCAGAGGCTTTACAAAGACAAATTAACAGAGCTACCCTTCAAGTTCTCCAGGCTATTGTCTATGATGGAGCAAGACTTGTACCTCCTCCAAAATATTGCATGCCTGGCTATCATCTACCCAAGATTCGATAGTCTGACCCTTACCACCTTTAGCTAACACTCCCTGGTTTATCCCCTTGGTGGCTGGTTATTCAATGACAGGTAAGATCCTGCTAATCAGGACAACCTAATGCAGGCACAATCAAATATCAGGACACTAGAGGTGAGGCCAACAAGGTTTGGGCTATAGAACCCAGACTCTGCATTTAAAAACAAAAAGGGTGGAAATGTGGGATGTAACAAAATGGCTCTAGCACATGTGCAGTCAGGCCAATTAAGGTCTTGGAACCTGATCTTTGCCAAAACACCTGGCAACAGCCGAGGCCACTAGAAGAGCCAATCACGAATGGCCACATTGTCAGGAGATGCAGAGCGACCATTGAGAGGAGACAAACTATATAAGCCCAAGTCTTTCCTGTAATAAACGAGTCTGCAGCACCTTGCCTAGTGCCTGCTTCCACCCGACTCCCGGTATCTGTGTGTTAACTACACACCACTCACCCCCTCCCAGCTGGGACCCTGAGTCCCCCCTAGGCTGGACCTGCAGGGATACTGCAACACCAAACAAACACACAAAAACTAAATACTATGCCACTGGTAATTTCTTTAAACATTTATACTAAGTAGATCACATTGTTCTCTGCTTTTGTTTAACTCTGGGTCAATATATTATGATCAGCATACATCAATGACCACTATGTTTTACAAAAATGTAGATTATTTTTCCATAAAGAACACTTGAATTTGTACATGTTTTCTTCATAAACTATCTCAAATAAAAATTTTTCATTCCATCTTCAAGGTAATGTCTCTGTTGAATTACAACTAATTTTGTTCTCCTAGTGTTGAGACTTATGAATGTAGTACTTAAAATATATTATTTAAACTTTTTTTAACTTTCTATTTTTAATTATCTTATTTGAATATTATTGTTATACTCAATATTATTCAATTAGTCAATGTTATTATTCAATAATGGTATTATTGAATGCTCTTAGTTTTACTTATTTTTCTATTTCTTTCAATATCTCCCATATAGCATTTCTACTAGTAGAATTATTTTTAAATACTGGGTGGAATTGAATATATCTTATTCCAGTCTATTTTTAATTTTTAATTGTCAAGATGAAATTATTTAATAACACTATCTTAATTAAAAATGTATTTTGAACACCTTTGCACATAGTTGATAAAACACAGACTAAGAGCAGTAAAAGGAATTACATGTAGGAAAATTGTTTTGTAAAATAAAGCAAATATAATGAATTTAAGTAAAGGGTTAACAAATTATTTGCCACAGAATGTCATATTAGTCAGCAAAGAAAGTACAATAGGAAAAAACTTTGAAATACTAATCACAGTTGTTCTCTGAAGTTTTTCAAACCCTGTGTCATTCTATAATCATCAGTCTGTTTAATATTTGAGTAATTTCTTGTTATTTTCGTTCTGCACTCTAATTCTTTGAATTTTACTTTATTTTTCCTAGCTTCTTGACTCAGGCAACAACCTTGGGCTTAAAGTTTGTGAAATTATGAACCAAATGTGTGACATGGCTGTATCATAGGCACAGCTACATGGAAATATAAGTCACAAGGAAGCAGAAGACCAGAAGGCACAGATCAGAACAATTACTGTCTATCATATTGGTCATATCATGGCAACATCAAGCCCTGCCTGATACTCTGAAACATGGCACACTCCTTTAAAAAAAAATATATTATTTTTATTTTATTTTGTGTATGAGTGTATTTCCTGCACCGTATGTGTGTGCATGGGCGTTGGGTCTCCTGTAACTGGAATTATGAACAGTTATTAACTTCCCTGTGTGTGCTAGGAACCAAACCTAGGTCCTCTGCAAGAGCAGTTAGTGTTCTAAACTGTTGAACCCTCTCTCCAGCCCAAGGCACACTACTTTTAACATTTTTTTTGAGCTTTTCAAATTTCATCAACAGTCTCCACTCAAATCCAGACCATCTCTCCCATCCATGCCTCCCTCCAATCCCCCACCAAACTCCATGCACTCTGCCATACATGCTGAGTACCATTCACTCATGTGTTTGCACCCAAATGTCCCTCAGTGTAAATGTGTCCATTGGAGTAGTCATCCCATCCAGTGGTCATATGAAAATCATACTAGCCCTCACCCAGAAGCAATCAGTCTTTTTAAAAGCCATTGTACACCTTGTGGTTACAGTAATGAATTTTTTTAAGTTATTGTTATTTTGGTTAAGCAGAATGTTGATTAGTTAATCAAGGAAAAGAGATGTGACTATATTTACTTACAGACAATAAAATAAACAAATCAAATCATACTAGTTATATTATCAACACGTTTTTCATTTATTCAAGTATTTATTTCATTTGTTATGTTTATGGGTGTTTTGCCTTCATCTACATAAGGGCACCTGTGTTGTGTCATGTCAGTGGGGGCCAAAAGAGGGTGGTGGATCCCCTGCAACTGGAGTTACAGATGGTTATTAGCTGACATGTGGGTGCTGGGAGTGGAACTCAGGTTTGCTATAAGAGCAGCAAGTGTTCTTAAGCATAGAGCCATCTCTCCAGTCCCTACAAATACAATCATTTGATATAGTCCTCCAGAGACAATTTTTTTTGGGAAACTACAGGTAATAACTATTAGTAAACATTATACGTATTTGTGTGCATGTATATGTGTAAATGTATGTGGGAGGGTATACACAGATTCATGTTTATGTGTGTTTCATATGCATGTACGAAAAAGAGGTGAATGTCAGTTCTACATTATCTCATTCAACCTTATCTTTAGAAACAGACTCTCTTACTGAAACTGAGGATCACAAATTGCCTACAATGTCTTCTGAGCAAGTCCTGGAGATCGGATTATCTCTATCAACCTCCTGCTCTGCACTAAGATTACTCATGCCCAGGTACACTTACTTTTTGTGGATTCTGGGGATCTGACATCAGTTCTCATGCTTGCATAGCCTTTACTTTGCCCACTAAGCCATCTTCTCAGCCCTAGAAACATGTTTTCATTTTAATATGTGGACATTAAAACTGTGAATTCTCAACTAGAAGAAAATCTTAAACATATTTCCATAATTCTGTTATTTCTTCTCATCTTTCTTTGTTCCTTGAAGCAATTATCTATAAATATCTGTAATTTAGAGAAAGAGACCCAAATACCATCAATTTATACTCAATAAAATTCAAAAATATTTAATAAGAAACTATCATTAAGGAGATAATGCCAAAATAAGGATTTTTACAATAATGAAATGATGGCTTTGGTATTGATAAAAGCTGATACACTGTAATAATAATAAAAAAAATTAAATTATTTAAAAAAAAATATTGGCCAGTCGTGGTGGCACATGCTTTTAATCCCAGCACTCGGGAGGCAGAGGCAGGCAGATCTCTGTGAGTTCAAGGCCAGCCTGGTCTACATAGTGAGTTTCAGGAGAGCTGGTGCTACAGGGAGACCCTGTCTCAAAAAGACCAAAAAATTAATAAATGAATAAATAAATAAATAAAAATTAAGAAAACTCAATGACTAAGAAACATCACTAAGTTAGCAAATACATTGAATTTTTTTTAAGGCAAAGATGACAAAATTTGGACCTGCAGACATGCTTCAGCGGTTAAGAGAGTTTGATGCTTTTGCAGAAGATCCAGCATCTGTTCTTAGTATCCACATAAGGCAGCTAATAACGGCATTTAATGCTAAGGGATCTGATACCCTCTCTGCACTCTGGGGGCACATGCTCACAAGTGTATCTAGCCACACAGACACACATGTATACACGTAACTACAAATATGCTTCCATTGTTTGTGTGCTCATAGGTGTGTTTAGTGTTCTATTCACACCAAAGTATTCCTAACTATTTCCTCTGCAGAGCTGGCTTAGTGGACATATTTCTTAAGCTCTGTTTTTAAAAGTAGAGTTTTTCTTTCTTTTTTCATTACAACTGATAGTTTTCATAGATATAGAAGTCTGGCTGGCATATATGTTCTTTCAATACTTGTAGTAATTTAATTTAATTGTAGTCCAAGGACCTAAGACTGAACATAAAATCCTGGGGTTAGGAAATTCATAGGTCTGAGAATTGATGAAGATCTCAGATTTAATCTTCTATTTGTATAGAGAAACTTTCACTAAATGATATCTAAAACAACCTTTTCTTTTAGGTGTAAAGGTTTGTGTTAATGTGTTTTGAATTGAGTTACAAATATGTATAATATAAGCAGTCCAGTTTCTTGCGACTTCCTGTAGGCTCAGAAATAACCCTGCTAATATTTGTCATGTTCAGGACAGTATTCTTCATTCAGTGCTTTAGAGATTTTTAAGTATGCTAAATATAAACCATCTGACTAAAACATATGCAATTTAATTTATTAAGAATCTATTGTATTTTGCCCTTCCCAATATAAAGGCCCCTTGTAGCAACATAAGATATTTCCTTCTGTCCTAATATTGTTCAGACAAACTTTCTTGTGTTTCATTGTGTAATGAATGACTTGGCCTGTAATGCAAAGCAATTGAGAAAAGGATACTGTTGATGATAACTGATGCTGGCTTCCATGGAAATGCTAATTTAGTACAGTCACTGTCAATCAGTCCCCTTGAATTACTGTTCTAGCTCTTCCAGTTTCAGCTTGTGATAGCTGATGAAAGTTCACACTACAGTAATTAGACTGACTTCAAAGAAGAAGAAACGTTTTTTAACTTAGGTGGAGATAAGCAGTACCTGAGCATGAAAAATAATCAGCAGAATCTTTAAATGATTCAACAAAGAAGGGAAATGTAAAAATCCTCATTGGTGTCCTTTCTGTCCAAGATGAGAAGGAGTCTGAGTCAGCGAATCATAGAACAGACACCTACCCAATCATTTGTGCTTGCGTGTACAAGAAATGAAAGTAGATAAATGAAAGCATATATTACTATCCATTAGAGTCTTATGAATTTTAATACACTAATTTCATGAAATACAAATATTTCAGTTTTCTGCTGCTCTGAATATTTATGTAGAAATATTTACTGGAATATAAACATTACAATTATTTAGACTTCATTAATAAGGAAGAAAAACTTTGATAAGAGTAATTTCTGATTGTTGCAATAAATTAAAATGAAAATATAAGAATATCTCAAATAAAAATTCAAACCTTTTCTAATTTGATGAACTCAAAAGCATATACAAATAATTTTGTATGAACAAACCATTTCTGAACTCTTTAATAATATGAGAGTTTGGTCTGTTTTTTAACATTTAGTATCATAAAAATATTTCTATTAATGTTTTTGGAATTTCATGCAATGCATTTTGATTATATCCCCATCTCCACCATCTATTTCCATCCCCACCTTCAACTTTATCATCCAGTCTTGATATCCTGTTTTCTACTTCATTCACTCCAATGGTGAAGTTTTGCCTGTCATTTCAAATTGGCTTATTGGGTTTTCAGTTCCACCATTTTGGTTTGAGTTTTCTTCAGTATTTCTAACTTTTAGTGCATTCCCCTTTCGAATCCTGAATTGTCTTCATTACTTCATCCATTTGTATATTTGTATTTTCCAGAGCTTTGGTGAGAAGTTTACCTCTATTCTCTTTGAGTTCCTTGAGTTGTTTGTGTGTTCTTTAAATTCATTGAATTCTTTGGGCAAGTTTTTAGTTTTTCTTTTAAATTCTGTGTCCTGGAGATACTCTAAGTAGTTCTCATTGTAGAACACTTCTATAGTGTGGTCATCTGCTGTGGCTGCTCTCCTCTGGTTATGGCTGCTCTCCTGCTCTCTTAGTTCCTCCGATCAGTCATCCGGTCTGGACCCCAGGGCTGGTGAGGAGACTCTGTCAGCAGAACTAGGTTAGTTGGGTGCTGTAAAGGCAACCTCTGTGGGACAAGGTCAAGGCCCAAGGAAAATGGGTGGGAAGAGAATGGGCCAGCCCCTATTAGCCAGCAGAGAAGATAAAAACCATAATTTTAATAAAAAAATTTTGAAGGGAAGTAAACTTGCAAGGATAGATAATGTCATTCCTATTATACATGGTTTATTAAGCAAAATTTCAGCACCAGGTATGGGTCCTCTCTTTATATGTTATTGTTCAAGAAGGCCTCAGAGGATCTCAAAATGGATGGTTCTATCATTACTTGTAGTTGCTATATAGGTAGGTTTAAATTAGTAATGTCCCTGTGTTGGTTAGTGTTGGTTAATTTTTGGCATCTTGACCAAACTAGAGGCATCTCAGTAGAAGGACCTCAGTTAGGGCATTTCCTAAATAAGATTGGACTTTTGGCATGTCTGTAAAGAATTATCTTAATTGTTAATTGATGTTGGACAGGCTAGCCCATCTGGGCAAATGGAACCAGGGTGTATAAGAGAAGTAACTGCAAGTCAGGGGGAATAAGTCAATAAGCAGCTTTGCTCCAGTTCCTCGTGATCTCTGCTTCAGTTCCTGCCTCCAGGTTCCTTCCTGAATTTCCTGCTCTTACATCTCTCAATCACGAACTGTCACATGGAATATATGCCAATTAAATTGTTGTTTTTTGTTTTTTGTTTTTCCAAAAATTCATTTTGGTCATGATATTTATTAGAAAACCAAGAAACAAACTAGGATGGTCCCCCATAGGTTTGGGGATTTTTATGCTTAGTCACTAGGTAGAGGTACTATTTAAAGAGATTATGGAATTTTTATGGATGTAGAGGCTAGCATTGAACTACATCTCTGGAGGCTGGTTTTTAAGAGACTACAGCTTTGCTCCACCTCCAGTCCACTTTATTTCATGTTTGCATTTCAAGGTCTGATCTCTCAGCCTACTGATCCTACCTTGCATGATGCATGATGGATTCTTTTACTTCTGATGCTGTAAGCCAAAATAAACACTTTCATCATAAGTTGCTTTTGATCATCATATTTTGTCATAGTAAAACTAATGCAGAAGTTGGTACTAGACAGTCGAATATTCCTTTGAAGAAACACACTGGAATTTTTGTTTGTTTGTTTGCTTGTTGTTGTTGTTGTTGTTTTAGGAATGTGGAATAATTCAGAATTCTAGACTAGAAAAGCAGTTGAGCTCTGTAAGCAGAGCTTTATGGTAAATTCTAGTAGGAGCCTGGAAGCAGGCATGACACATGAAGTTCCAGATTGAAGCAGACATTGTTTAAGCAACTGGGGTAAACCATTCCTTTGAAATTTTCTCAAACGATCTGGCTGCTTTCTGCTCATGTCCTGAGAATTTATGTGAGGCTAAATTTAAATGGAGCAGACTAAATTCTTTGGTGAAGGACATTTTAAATAATGCTGCCTATGTTCTGGTTATTAACGATAACTCTTATTCAGAACTACAATGAAAAAGAACAAGAGGAACAAAAAGAAATACAAAATGTATACATAGGAAAAAATAGCACTGGGAAGATCAATATTATATCCAAGGTGTGTGCAGAAAAAGTCTATAATTGTCAAGATATTAACACTATTGGAAGAAGGCTTTTGCTCTGAACTAGCACATTAGAGATGTTGCTGTGAGGGCAACACGCTACTCAGCCAAACTTCCAACTTGTGAATGAGATCCTTAGGGGTATTCTGCACCTAGAGAGCAGCTTCACACAGAACCTGCTGCCAAGACAATTCACGAAGGCAGGTGTCCATGCCAACCTGACAGTCAAATTTGACAGTGTCCTGCACTTAGTACTGTATTTGGAAGCATAAACAATGGATAAGTGAGGGAAAGTGGATTATTGTTCCACACTTTCATTGAACATCTGAGGCCAGGTAACGTGTGGCAGTGCTGGAGTCACCCAAAGAATGCCTTGAGTGGCACAAAGACTTGACAGGCCACTGTGTAAGGCTGAGAAAGTGAAGCATGGGTTGCAGTGAAGACCCTAAAATGTTGAAGATGCCAAAGTTGTGAGACATCTGACAAGGTAAGCTGCAAACAGTGTAAAGCATCAGTCCAAGAGACTTATGAGTGTTTCAGGGAAAAATATGGAAGGGTAGAGCCACAAGTTTCTGAAATTAAAATTCTAGACATGGGATATGAAGCTCCAGGATTTGGTAATTGTGCTGTTGAGTTTTAGTTATGCTCTGATCCAGTATTTACTCGGTATTTCCCCATTTGTCCATTTCAGAATGTGATCTCCCAGCTGCCTACTCCAGTTAACCTGCCTACTGCTTTCTACCATGCTTCCCCACCATGATGGACTCTTATCTATCAGGAACCATAAGACAAAATAAAAACTTTTAGGTACAACTTAATTTTGTTCACAGTAGTTCCTCACAGCAACAAGAAGTGTCTAATAGAGATGTCTACCATAATTAGAATGTATTGTTGAAGCCACCACAAACTCTTCTATGAAATCAAACTAGAACTGAGTTGAAAACCTCCTCCCTGCTGGCTAGCTTTCATGATATTGGAAAGTGCTATGAAGGATGCTGAGGAAGAAGTGACATTGATGATTTGCCATGCTGTGAACCCCATGAACCGTGATACCAACTTGCCAGGCAAGATACGCCCATTGTTGCATTAATGACATTATGGAGATATCTGGTTGTTTTCTGATTGCAGTTGAGACCCTCTTCACAGAAGAGAATCTTTGTCTAATACTGTAGTTAGTAACAATAAAATAAGAACCAAAGGAAACAAAGTCAAAACAAAAACAAAAACAAAACAAAACAAAACATGTCTTCGAAAGACATAGGCACTAGAGGAACACTTACTATTTTGTTTAAATAAATTGATCTAGCATAGAACTGCCTTCTAAATATTATTGCCTATATTCACAGGCCAATTGTGCTCTGAGCTTCAATCAGAGAAGCAGTCTTTGCAGTGAATTTTGATGAATGCAGACATGCATGTCTGTTCAATATGCCAAGAATTACTGAATATACTAAATATGATCAAGATATGTAAAATTCTCAAAAACTTGATTCAAAAAACAAGAAACTAAAAATAAATAAATAAACAAAATATATAGTCATTATTGAAGCATCTATGATTTAAATATTAGACATTATATATTATTAATTTCTTCCCCAATTCATAGCTATTTCCATAGTATATTATTTGTTAATATTACTTTTCTTAATTCACTTTCATTATTTTTTATTATGTATATTCATGTGTGTCTTTGTGGGTGTGTATATATTTAAGTGAAAGTGTACATGGAAGCCAGAGTTAATGAATCTACCAGTATTTGAAACTACAGTCAGTTTTGAGTCACCCTATGTGGGTGCTGGAAATGAAACAAGAAGATCTTTGGTTCATCTGCACTAGATGCTTCCAAACGCTGAATCATTTCTACAGCCCTGTTAATATTATTTTCAAATTATTCTTATTATTTGAAGGAATAATTTCTTATGGTAATTTAAAGAATGGGAGCTTGAAAAAACATCTGATTATATAACACACAGATACTTGGGAAATTTGTTTTGAATGAATTAATAAATTAGAAAATTTTTAGAAAATAAAGAGTTTAGAGGAAGTATATATGCTACCTTCAGCAAATATCTGTGATGATTAACATGTTAAATTTTAGTAATTGAAAATTCTCTGGCTGATGGTTGACTGTTGTTTTACTAAAGATAATTAGCACCATACTGACTTTAAAAGGTTAATTTATTCTTTATGTATGTTACTGGATAACATGTTCAAATGTAGTCATTATTATAGACAAAAGCACATATTTCATCTCAAATATATTGATAATGCTTAAATCTTTGAGTTGTAAAAAATCGCTTGGAAATTAGAATATATACACTAATTATGTCTTCTTGATCTTTTATTGTATCCTCAAGCAAAGAACCAAAAAGCAAATGAATAAAGTTAAGAGTCTATTGGATGAATATACCACTTTACTGATAATGAACCACATGTTTTGGACCTCAGGGCTAAAAATTTAATTCTTTAATTATGACTACAAAACTTGAAGGCTCAAAACCAAAATAAATAAATAAATTTCTAATTGCTCAGACAACATAAATCACATAATTTATTTTCATTTAAAGAAAAAAAAGAAGGATCTTTGGAAAGAAATTCCTCCATATAAAAAGAAACCATGATTTTTTGAAAAACATCAGGAAATTCAGTGTTCCTACCAGTTCCTAATGTGAATAGGAAATATAAAGTCACACCTTAAAAGAGATGTCTTTTGGAATTCTCAAAAATCATGCAGCTTCACAGAGCAAGTATGTAATATAGGATCTATTGGCAAGTTCAATTACTGGGAATGTCTGAGGAATGATTTATGGTAAATAAAAAACGTTTATTTCATAACTCTATTATAAACTACTATAGTATTTTATGTTTTTTTTTGTTTTGTCTTATTTTTTTTTGTTGTTGTTTTCTTGTTGAATCAGGATCTCATTATATAGCCCAGGCTGACCTAGGTCATCAGGAAATCCTCCTGCCTCAGCCTTTCTAGTGATGGAATTATAGACCTGTACCATCATACCTGGCTCCCCTTTTTTCTTTTTAAAAAATTAATTCATGGTTTCAAACAAATACAAAATCCAGTCTGCTCACCCTTATGCCTCCACATTCTTACCCTCCGGTCACCCTCATTAGCCACACTTCTTTCAAAGTCCCCAGTTCAATTTATGTTGGAAATGCATGGAAGCAGGAGCAGGAAGCAGAGATATCACAATCATCTACACACAGAAAGCAGAGAAAGAAAACAGGAAATGGGGCATGGCAATACAGTATCTCTACATGAGTCCATGTGTATAGCTAAAGGCTACATAACAAGAAACAGTACCAGACAGGAGAGACCTTCCTTTGAAATGCCAGAGTGGTCCAGGAGACTCCCCAAATTATACAGGCTATTTCCAGTGCAAAAGAAGCTTCTTTGATGAGTGGTGACTGTGACATTTGTCTTTAAATATAAGGATACACATTTTGCACCATGCAGGGACTATTACAGAGTACCACAACCAGTCACACACGAACACTGTTTGTGAATTGCCCAAGCCTAAGTTGCACTTCTATGATGCAATCTCTATATCTAAGGCTCAGGGAATATAGAACAAGGGGTAATGAAGACAATAATTAATATTTCAATTCTCATTAATGAAACTCCCTTATGCAACAGAGGGCCAGGAACAGAAAAGTTCACAAATGGCCAAAGTGTAGAGACTAAGCCTGCCGAATGCTGGTCCTTAGGACTCTTATATTAAACTACCACCTACCCAGGGCTCAGGGACCATTGTGGAAGAGGGGAGAAAACAGATTGTAAAACCCAGGGAAGAGATTCATGATCATAAGGAAATAAGGGTCTTACAAGGTCCTGGGACCCTGCTCGTATGAACCAACAGCAATGGTGTCAGCATGTACATGTAGGACCCGTGGAAAAAAAGGCAAAAACCTAGCATAGCACTGGGAAAACAGACAGCTGATCCCAATCTTAATTGAAGAAATATTGGCAACTGATGCTGCTGGGTGAGGAAGAGATGATCTTCCTAAAGCAAGAGATTCTAGGTAGGCTGACTGGAACTCAGTAGATGAACTTGCAATGAGGGACGTCTGGGGACACTAGCTTTACACAAAAGGCCTTAAGACAAATGTCAGAATTATGAATTCCAGTTGGAAGGTGCCAGCGGGGAAGGGGGTATAAAGATGAATAAGACTGAGATGCACAAAATACATAAAAACTCAACAAGAATAATGGAGATTGCAGATAATAAACATCTTCTGGAAAAAAAAGTCTGACACTTGAGAGTTTAATAATTTTACTTTTTGTTATTGTTGTCCTATCAAGTGATCACCTGCTGCGCAGAAAATCTAGATTTTAGAAATGAATGGCATACAGCGGAAACTATGAAGCACACTACCTACAGCAAAGCAGTGGCCACTTGCCTTGTGATACCAAATATACTCAGCCTGTGATATTCAACTAAAGTTCAAATGCAGGAAAAAAAAGCCTAAACCTAATTTAAGTTTTTAAAAGACCATGGAAATAGATCAAAATATAATTAATTTTTTTCCCACAAATCAATAGAAGTCTTTTATTGTGTCAGAAGAGTTCTTATAATCCAGGTCTTGTTTCTGGAGCTGCATAAATGAGATCCTACTCATCAGCCTGCTGCACTGTTCCTTTTTCAGAAACATAGACACCATCCAAAAAATTTTTGGTATCTTTGGTGTTTAACTGTTGTGGCTTGGTGAATCAAAGCTGCTGAATTTGAAACAAGTTCAATATCATTCCCTTCAAGGGTTAATTCATCCTTCTGGGCTTGAGAAACAGAACAAGCAACACTTGTCCTCATTCGAACCCTGAGGATGTACTTTTCACCCAAGAAATTTCAGATTTCAACAAGAGAACCATTCTCCTGAATAACGGGATGTTGATGGGGAAGTGAGCATACACAGACCTCATCTTGTATGGGAAGCCCAGTGTAACACCCTCAATCATGTTCTGGACATGACCACAGACAGTTCGTACAGTGGCCAGTTTCTTTCTGTCCCCCCACCATTTGTCAACCCGCAGCCTCTTCTTCTTTCCCAGGAGACTGACTTCTACATTGATATGACTGAAGTCCCTCCGGAGGATTCCTCGGGGATTCTTCACAATAACTGTGCGTACCTTCAGGGTGATGTCGACATTTTCTGGAATGCCGACAGTCTGATTGCTGAGGATGGACTTCATTCTCGCAGTCGATGGCGCAAAGAGAGTTTAAAAATTTTTAACTAAAAGTAAACTACACCACCAACCTCACTTTTCCCCACTGTCCTGCTACCCAGCAAATAACTCCGTTAAGACCTTCATGAGCAAGAAAAATCATCTTTCAACTCTCCACTAAGAAGACATACCAGTCCACCTCCTGGTGGGTGGACATGAGGTGCCTGTGCCCTTGGGGTGTAGGGACACCAAACTTTCTGGCCACCTGGCTCTGAGTATGGGGACCAGGTGGCAGGAACAGTCAGGAGGTGGTAGTGACCACCCCACCACAAGCATGCCACAGTGTACTTCTCTTTTGGGGGATGAGCCTGCAAGCAGCCACTGGGCAGTGCATCCATGATCTTTTGGCCACCATCACTACCAACACCACCACCACCATCATCATCATCATCATCATCATCATCATCATCCAGGTAACAAGTTGGGTGAAGATGAGATGGGACTTGGCAATTGAGAGGGAGAGTGGCTGAGGAGCCAAAAAGTCAGTGGTGGTGCATCTCAGCAAAATGTATCCTAACAGTGTTGTTCCCTACATCTCTCTTACCAGGGACTGGACCTGTGGAGGGGGCACTGTACTATACAACCACAGTTAGCTGGGCACAGGTGCAAAGGACTTGGCAACTGAGAAAGAGAGTGGGTGAGGAGCCAAGATCACAGTAGTGGGGTCTCTCCTCCCATGTGCCAGAGTTCTGATCTCCTCCTGTAAGCTAAAGCTGTGGTCCCCTTCTGTGAACCAGAGTTGCGATTCCCTTTTGCAAGCTCGGGTTGTGGTCCTCTCCCATGAATCTGGAACTATAGTCCCCTCCTATGAACTGGAGTAGTCTTCCTAGGCCATCAACTTCGAGCTGTGGTCTCCTCCTATAAGCTGGAGCTATATTTCCCTCCTATGACATGTGGTCCCCTTGCATGAGCTAAGGCTATGGTTTTCACCCCTGAAGACAGTCATGAAGCTCAGAGTGGTAGTCCCATCCTGTAAGCCTGGAGTTGAGGACTGTGCCAGTTAGCTAGGGTTGTGGTTCCCTCTCATGCGCATGAGTTGTGGTCCCCTTGCTTGAGCTGGAGCTTAATCATCTTTATAATCCCTCCCACACCCACACCCTCCCATAACTTTCCAATGGATTTTTATCCATTCTGTCATTTATGATAAGGCCTATTGAGTCAATTTAATGTGCTAAATGTGCTGGATAGACTTTGTTGTGAATGTGACGCCTGGGTTAAGGAAGCTTCAGTTGGGGGATTTCCATGATTGTTGAGTGATGTGGGAGGGCCCAGACCACTGTAGGTGGTGCCACCCCTGGGCAGGAGGTCCTGTATTTGTATAGGAATGCAGGTTGAGCACAGACCAGGGGGGCAAGTCAGTAAGCAACATTCTTCCATTGCCACTGCCTCCATTTTCCTGCCCTGAGTTCTTAACTTGGGGTCCCTCAGTGGTGAATTGTGTCCTGGGAGATCTAGGAGATATAAGAAAATGAACCCTTTCTTCCCCAAGTTGATAGTGGTTAGAGTATTTTGTCATAGCAATGGAGAAACAAACTAGAATACTAGACGTTTCTCAGTGCAAGTTCATCCACTGGGGCCTAGTCAGCCTATCTTGAGTCACACTCCCAAAGATCAACTCTCCCACCCCTACAAGTAATCCAGCTACCTATAATTTGACGGCTAGATAGGGACCTGCTTCCCATTTCCCCAGTTGTATGCTGGGTTTTTGTCTGCTTGAGTTTGCATGGGTCTTGTGCATGCTGATATCATTGCTCTAGATTCATATGAGCAAGGTTCTAGGAGCTTGTAGGACTCTATTTCCATGTGGTCATGCACTGCCTCACCTGGCTCTAATAATCTTTCTGCCACCTCTTCCTCAATGGTCCCTGAGCCCTAGGTGGATGGAGTTTAACAGATGTCCTTTTCAAGACCTATACTTTACAGACTCTTATTCTCTTCATTTTTTATAATCTTATTCATTTGATATACTTCACTTCCATACTTTTATACATTTAGAAATCTATTATAATACAGAAGCTACTGAATTAGCCATTGATCAATTACACGTACATCTTTTTGAGATGTAATCTTTGTCTTACTCTCCTGATTTAGTCCAAATGAATGGCAGCAGAATAGCAAAAATATATGAATTTACAAATATGCTGTGAAGAAATTAAAACAGTTGTAAAATAGTAAGTACTAAAGAAGAATATGCTTGCCAGACAGGAAACATACCTTGAAATTCTTTATCTGTTTTACAGTTGAAGGTACTTTTTAATATGTCAGTGATAATTGTAACAGCTGTTCAAAAAAGGAAATTCAGTTATATATTGAGCATTATAGAGAAGAGCGAAACAAAAACACAACCTACTCAATATAAACTGTTTTTTATTCTGAGATCAAGGCAAATATATTTTGTACTCATTCATAAAAGGAATAAAATGGTATGCTGTGAACAATGACCTCCAAAACATCACTACAGTCGATATAATGACAAGTTTCATTAAGGAGTTCTTTAAAGTGCCCTTCAAATAGGCAAGTGACATAATGCATCATGATAGCTTAATAATTGTAATTCTGTGCTGAACTAGCCTCTGACCTTAGGTAAATTAATTTCTTCTATGTGATTCATTCTCCCATCCATAAAAGGAAGAGACTGGAATGATATCTTTGGCTTTTTCAGTTCAAAATATATTTAATACATTATATATAATTAACTTTCCAAAATTGCTAGTCTATACCAACATGCATTCAGTGAAATTGGTGTTGAAGCAGCAAAGTATTGAACAACTATTTTCAATCCATTTTTCCTAATAAAATAATTTCTTCTAAAGAAATTTGAAATGACAGAGAAATCAATGGGAGAGAGAAAGAAAGAAAGAAAAAGAAAGAAAGAAAGAAAGAAAGAAAGAAAGAAAGAAAGAAAGAAAGAAGCTGGATTAACATGGTCACTGTTGGAGAGTGGGTATTTAATCTCAGGTTTTCCTACTTCCCACAGTTTTAGTCTCCTCTCTGATCTAATTTTATTGAATAGTGTGAATTCAAAAGGGAAAAACAATGAAAATGAAAATGGTAAGAACACACAGACATTGCCATGTTCAAACAATTATCAGCTGTATGAGGACAGATCCAGGTCAGGCAAGGCCTTATGCACAGCCTGGTGGTTATTTTGAGAATATATAACTCAATAAATAAATAGATAGGCACCTATTTCACAGGTGTTGAAAAAGAGAGGCATTCTGAAGCTACCTGAACTACACAAACTTGTGCTTAATATGTTACAACCTCAGTTACCACAATTATCAAGTGGATATAGAATATCTCTCACAGTGGGCTAAGTAAGTTAAGTTAGAAAATGTTTATAATGCCATAATCAAAGAAACAGATTAAGAAAAATTAAAATGTATTAACTGTACTTTATTCCTACCAAAGTTATAACAGTCCAGTTAAAGTTAAATGTGAAAAACATATTTTCTTCAAAACTTTTATAAAAGTATGTATTCAACTCAGCTCTACTGAAATAAAAGATGTAAGAGTTGTTCGGGTAAGCTACTGAAAACAAAAACAAACCAACAGCAAAACTGGAGTATGTGATTGATGTGATTGAATGAGAAATGTCCCCCTCAGAGAAGTGGGATACTTGTTGTGAGGCACATGTTTTGGGGACATTGTTTTTTTTTTTTTTTTTTGGAGGAATAAGGAAAAATTTTGGAACTTTGCATTACAAAAGCCATTGAATGTTGTAAGCACAGTTGAACAGGTCATTCTAGTCACAACCTGGGAGAGAGTAGTTCTGAGAGCAATGCCAATAGTGGAGGCACGGTTCAAGAGAGTTCTGAGGGGAAAAGGAAACCAGCTGGACTAGAAGTCATTAATATGATATTTTGGCAAATCTGCATATTGCTAGCGTCCTAAGAGTTATTGGAAGGCTATGTTTAGAATAAATGGCATCTTATTTTGGAGGATAAAATTTTAAGACAATATAATGTTGAGGCTTTAGTATGACTATTACTGAATACTCTTGTGAACATCAAAAATGAAAAAAAAGTGAGACAGAAAGAAATGATAAAATTATATCTGTTCATCCATGTTTATTGCTTCTCTATTCACAATAGCCAGGAAATGGTAAAGCCTAGATGCCTGTCAAATGTGAATGGGATAATGAAAGTATGGTACATTTAAACAATGAAATATAATCTAGTTGTTAAGAGAAACAAAATTACAAAATTGGCAGGTAAATGAATTGAGCTAGAAAGAAATATCCTTACTGACATAATTTAGACCCAGAAAAATGAATGTCACATGTTTTCTCTCAAAAGTGAAAGCTAACTCTAAATCCTTACATATTTTTGTTTTAATTGGAAAACCCATAGAGGTCAGAAAACTAGTAAATGGCCAGGTGGTTTGGAGGCTTCACGGGAGGGGAGATAGAATACAGTGACACAAAAAGGGGCAGGTGAATAATGGAGGAGGAATAGTTAAAGGGGATGGGGAATGGGAAAGTAGGGAAGAGGATAGAGTACAGTGAGGGATAACTAGCACTAAAGGCTTTTAGAAAAAGGCATAGAAAACCTTACACTACAGAATCTTTCTTAAATTATATACATATACAACAGAAAAATAAATTAGGAGTTACCCAATAGCAGGGGCACATTGCCCCTACCAGGCAACACAGCTTAGAAAGGAAATATCCCAATGCCTGGAATAGACTCCCTCTTTAGAAGCTAGTTAACCAGGCATTCCATAGATATGCAGAAAATACTTTCTATTGTTCTTTCTCTTGGATATCCACCAGAACTTGACAGTAAGCACCTATTTCTGAAGTTGCAACATACATGAGTTGTACAACAAGTAGGAGAAATCAAGTTGGTACAACCTTCAAAGCTTCATCTCTACTATCTGGCTTTCACAGTGCTGGAAGGTGCTATGCATAATACAAGAATGGAAAAATAATCATCAACTTATCAATCTGTGAAAGCTTTTAGATTCCAGAACAACTGGCTTGGCAGTTAAGCTTACTGGCGCAATAGTGACACAAGTGTTATTGGAGCAACCAAACATTTTCAGATTAGATTTAAGGTTTGTTTCACAAATAAAGCCCATATTTGACACTGATATCAGCCTAGAAACTTGTGGCTAGACAAGTCATAGCCCTTAAGGGAGAGCATAATACTATGCTTCTAATTAGACATAGTATTAAACTGACTCCCAATGACTTATTCTTATGCCTATATATTAATGTATTTCTCAGTGATCACCAGAGAATCTTGCCCATGAAACAGATGGTATTAACTCAGAGATCCACAACTGGACAACATACAGAGAATAAGAGCCTACAGAATTCTTATCCCTTTATAGGAAATCTATATCAAACCTCTGGCTCCCAATTCTCATGGATCATTGTGGAAGAGGGTACAGAAAGATTGTAAAGGCCAGAGGTGGTAAATGACCACAATGAAACAGTTTTTTCTAGACACCTGGGCAGTTGCTCATATGATCTCACAGCAGTGATGACAGAATGCAAAATACATAAGCTCAAGCTAGATAGTATCATGCTTGGGGTTGGGACGGAGCTAGGTGGCCTTAGCCCTAAGTGAGGAACTATTGATAACTAAGGATTCTGGAAATTGGAGAGCTAATTTTCTTTAAGGGTGTGTTAGGTCAACCAGACTTTAGTAGATGGACCCACACAGAAGGGCATTTGGAGACACAGGTTTGACTCAACAGGCATCTATAACTATATATCTATATCTATCTAATCTAATTTATCTATCAATATGCATATATATACATATATATGTATATCAGTAAATGAAATATTGCACAGGTATTGGAGGAGTGAAGATAGTGAGAGTGATCTAAATATGAACAAAATATATAAAATTTGAGAAAGTAAAATAAATGAAAAAAATTAACAATTTGAGTTTCTTTGGAAAAGAGCACATGGAAATTAAAGTTATAGCAAATTCATAAACAATAAAGAAGAGGATGTAATTATTAAGGCTATAGTACCATTTAAAAAAAGTCTCACTCTTTATCTTGAAATAACAAGAAAGCTGCCCTTAAGGCAAGGTCCCAGCAGATAAAGCTCCAATTTGTGAAAAGAAAGAGTTTAGAGGTTTTCTGCTCTTAAGAATCAACTGCACACAGAGTTTCGACTAAAGACTGATGGTATCATGTATTCTTCCTCTATGGTTTCAGAGAGCTGCTGAGGCTAGGTAATGTGGAAGGCAGAGTTGGACCCAGTGAGAAAGCTATGAAAGTCCTCTGAGTGAACCTGTGAAAGTGAAGCCCAAGTATAAAATATGCATTTCAGTCAACAATTTGGAGAGGTGGCAAGGTCAAAGCATGTTAAAACTGGAGTCCCAGATACAGGTAAGAATCTACAGGATTTTGTGTTTTCCATGATACATTTTGGTCTTGTTTTGTTTGACTCTTTCCTCACTATCCAAATCTTCCTTTTTGGATACTAATGTATATTCTATGTCACAGCATGTTGGAAGTATGTAACTTTTTTTTTTCATGATGGTCAAAGTTAAGATATAACTTTGTATGTCAGAAGAGACCAGATTTTGAAGAGCACTGAGACAGTTGTAGGTTGTAAACTTTCAAAGTTGGACTCTATGCACTTTTCATCATGAGATGATCATGAAATTATATGGGTAAGGGGAAAATGTGGTGTATTAAATTGAAATATTTCCCAAGTATTTGCATGCTTGGTTGCCAGTTGGTGGTGCTGTTTGGAGATTTTAAGAAATATAGACTTTCTGGAGTAAACATGCTATCAGGGGTAAAAGTTCATGCTTTAAATTTTCTCGGTTTCCTGTGTTTGGATGGTATGTGATGAGTCAATTTTCTGTTCTTGTCACAATGCCATACCTCTCCACCATTATGGACACTCTGTTCTTCTGGAAATGCTGGGTAAAATATACCTTTTCTTCCTTAACTTGATGTTGGTGATAGTATTTTCTCACGACAACAGAAAAGTAATTAATACAACCAATATATTGGAAGCATGTCAAAGTGCTTAATGATGTTCATTTTTGATTATTGACTCATAAAGATTAGGCCCTATCCCCAAGAGTCTACAACATAGTGATGCTATGGGTATTCAAGCTGAGGGACTACAAAATTATGGCTAATAACATTACATTTTTCATTATACTGTCAGAAATAAGTACTAGGAGGTCCTAGCAGACAGCCTGAGAGGGTGGGTTCTGACTTCCATCAGTGTAGAGGCTCTGATCTCAGCAGACCTCCAGAGATTGCCGAGTTCTGGCCTCCTTCTGGCCTCCCTCTGGCAAAGGGCCTGAGAACGCAGGGGACTGCCTGAGAGTACCTGGATAAATTGATTTATTTGGGACAACTCTTTGGTCTTAAACATCCAAAAGGAAAGTATAATCAAAGAGTAAAGTTATCAGCATATTTCTTTAAGAGTTCAAAGGATTACATTTCTCCAACATTAGGCTTAAGTTTATGAAAAAAGTTATTTAGACGATTATTTCTCATTGATGGTTTTATTCCTGACCACAAAGTGTTGCTCAGATGTAAGACTTCAAATCTTGTTCTCCAATACTGTAGGGCCCACCTGTAGCTATGGGAGACAACCAAATATTGTTCTAAAATGATGGATAAATTTGTTTTCTCCCCTGTCTAGAAGCCTTTGAGATGGAACTGACACTCATTCCAACCACTCCAACAGCTATCAAAATACCTGAAAGAAAATCCTGAATCCATCACTCTAGAGTCCAGCCTTGGAAGACAAAAGAAATATGAGGAGGAACTCAATAGAGAGATGCTTTTGGAAACCCTTGTCAAGAATTCCATTGGACTCTCACTCTGGAGTGGAGTGCAAGATCTTATGATAGTCATATTTTTCATGTCTAGAACTTGTAATGCTAATTTTTCTTGCCTTTACTTCTCCTTCACATCTGCTATTCATGATTCAAGGACTTTCTTCTCTTCTTAGAGACAAGAGTTATGCAATTTGGGAGACTTTTAGATAGACCCACTGAAGGGGTACTCCAATTGCCTCACCCTGCGTACTTGTTCAGCATGAAAAAAGCCAGAGTGGTCTGCGTCCATATCCCCTATTGGCAATTTGGGTAACCTCTTCTGAGGATGGTGTGATAAGAATAGGAAGTAGGAATTGGCTAGGCAGTTAGGGTAAAAAGACACCAAAGACATGTAGCTAGTTTCTTGGCTAAAAGTCAAAATATCCTTGGGCCTGTTAACAACATACTCTGTTCCAAGGTCAAAAATGTTAAAAGTATTTGGGGCTTGTATCTAATGCTTAAAAGATTTTACGATTACCTCTTCAGAGGGGGGAATGTTGGAGGGGAGGGGGTGGGCATGGTTTTGACCAAAACACCTTATATGCATGAATGAAATTATCAGTAAAGTTTTTGTAAAAATGTATAAAAAAGATAATAATATTATAAACCCATGCAGACTTAACCAGCTCAAGGACACACAATTTTACTCATGCAAAAATATAAAAATCAAATTAGTACATAAGAGACAGTAAACCAATTGTATTGCTGAACTTGGTGATTTGATTCCTTAATGATAACTCAGATCAACCATGGAGTTAGCATGATGGTCAACAAGTTTTTATTCAGGCACTCACTGCACTGCCATCTCTGCACTCCCTCACAGCCCACCCATACGATTTCATGCATTCTGTTATATATGTTAAATCCTATCGAGTCAAATTTGTATTCACAGATGCCCCTTGGTATGAGTTCATCCACTGGAGCCTGTTCAGCCTGCTTCAGGTAAGATCAACTCTCTCACACCTCTTGTATAAATTTCATTGTACTCATTTTGGATTCATTATCCATTTTTAATTTGGAGCAAAATTAGTTCTTAACAAAACACATCTTGCAAAGCATGCATACTTTTCCTTGTATACTTTGTCTACAAGATTGCCTCCTCTTGCATACACTAGCTCTAATTTTATTTACTTATATTGACTGTAACTTATAAGTAATGATGGATTTTACAAATTATTTAGAAGTCTATTGTAAATTGTCATATATGATACTTCTGTAACAAATTAATAATGTATATGAATACACATAGGTGTATTACTTCCATATGTACATGACTTCTTATGATATTTTTTGATGTTATTATGAAGAAATACACTGTATTTGCTTTAGACCCAGAGAAGGGACTGTTCTGCTGTGGTTACCAGATCCAGGAGAGGACACTGAATACCAGTCTCTCTTAGATTCAGAGTTCTGTCAGAAATTCCTACACAATATTATGTATTTTGCACAAACCTAGCTGCCAAGGAATGAGTCCAATGAGGCAGTGTATTTCCATACATCATTCAAATCTATATATTACTCACAGACAATGGGATCCCCAGAATTCTTGGATCCATAGTGAGCAAATTCCACAAACTCAGAAAAGCTGTTGAGTAAGGATGGAATCTCCTCAGTATATACCTCAGTCATTACTCCAGCTAAAGTGAAGGCACTGTGAAACAGGGTTCTTATGACTTTAGACATATGCTTGGTGAATTAAGCTGAACTTTGGCATGTTTGCCTGGAGAACCTTGTGTCTCATGAGAAAATTTATGTAAGAATGCTTGCTTGGGAGTATGTCCGGAATGCCAGTTCACCCCCTTAGTTTTTCCTGAAACACATTCATCTCCTAAGAAGGCAGCATAGAGATACTACTGCTTTGCTTTCTAATTTATCTAAATTGTTATATTATAGCCATATTATTATTATTCAATTTCCTGTAAACATTTGACTGTGGTTTTTACAAGTAGCCATTTAATTATTGTTCAGTTTTGTAGACATGTGATTATGATTCTCATGAGTATAAAAATAAAAGCAGATGGGGCTAGAGAGATAGCTCAGTGGTTAAGAGCACTGACTGCTCTTGCAGAGAAATAAGGTTCAACTCCCAGCACCCACATGGTAGCTACAAACCATCCTTAACTCCAGTTCCAGGGGAATCTGAAGCCGTCTTCTGACCTCTAAGGAATTTCACGACATGGGTGCACTCACATGCATACAGTCAATACACTCAGACACATAATATAAAAATAATAAATGATATTTTTAAAAAAAGCAGTTCTGATAATATGATCAGCAATCAGGTGCATGAAAGACTGGGTCCCCTGGTTTACTACCAGTTCTATGGTAATCCATTCATGTCCATGAGTGCTGCCATGGTGGACACACTTCAGGGACCTAGGAAACATTTGTTCTGTATTTTTAGCTGCCAAGGAATGTGACTGATTAAGCTAAAATACTGAAGGAAATACTATCCTGGAAGGGATGAATAAACCCCAGGTTGTTCTATACAGACAACTTGTCCAGATCTCAGGGCACTACATTTTTAGCATATTGTATTGCTTTCCTGAGAACTGAAACTAGAGTCGAGAAGAGATAGTCCAGCCAAGATGGTCTTAGAGCTGACTTGCTGACCACGTGAGTCAAAAAAGTTTATTAAAGGATATAATGAGCCTCTCTGTATTATAAGTTAAAATAGCATGAACTTAAACATGTGCTTATTAACAAATGTTTCACTGCTTTGTCTGTTTAGAAATGATCTGAGTATCTGATTGATATCTATTACTTGTCTTAATCAAATATAGTTCTGAGGTTGTAAGGTTTCCAGGAGTTTTGGAAAGCTGTATTATCATACATACAAAACACAACCCTTGTTGATTATTTTTATTTCTTTAAACATAATAACTTGTTACATAAGATGATTATATAATATAAATTTCTCAATTACCTAAATAAAGTAAGAGGATCTGATTATATTATACTTAATAGTTAATATTAGAATATATGGTTGTTTTTATAAAACCAACACTATTAACCTGGTATTATTTGCCAATAATTTTCATAATTTTTCAGAACATGAAATTATATTTTTTATTTTTCTAAAAATATATGTTCTATAGAACAGGGGTAAAGAAGAGGACAGTAATCAGTCTCTCAGTTCTCAATAATGAAGTTTCCTCATGCAGCAGAGGGCCAGAAACACAAAAGGTCACATATGGCCAAAGAATAGAGATCAAGAGGATCTCTTTGCTGAATGCTGGTCCTTGTACAGGACTCCTTTATTAAACTTCACCCTCTCAAGGCTCAGGAAGAAACACAGAAGAGGGGGCAGAATGATTATAAGAGCCAGGGAGGAGGTGCCTGACCATATGGAAAGAGTCCTACAAGCTCCTGGGAACATACTTATATTTTATTATTTTATTTATTATTTTCATTTTATCTGTATTGCCAGCATGTATATAAGTGCACCCATGTTGTGAAATGCCCATGGAGGTCAGAAGTGGGCAGTGGATCCCTAGGAACTGGGGTTATAAATTGTTGTTGTTAGCTGTCATGTGGATCCTGAGAACTGAACCCAGATGACTCTCCTGGCCCTGAACTCAAACATTCAAAACATTTTGGATCATAATAAAATTTTGTATCATAAGCATTAAATATTTAGCATAATTTCAATTTGTTATAATAGAGGTAAGGAATATTGAATTTAAAGTGAATAATTTACATATAAATTTGTAAACCTCCACAGACAATAGACCTGATACACAATGTTCTCAATTTCTAAAACTTTTGAAATACATAGGGAAGGAGCTCCTGAGAAAGGAATAGTATGAGAGAGGTGTAATTAAGAAGGAAATGTGGAAAAGGGGTTACTTAACTGGAAAGGGATAAAGAAAGGTTATACATGGGGACTGCAGGAATAGATTAATAATGCTCAGATGTTATGGAAGTGTATGAGTTCAAAGTACTATAAAATACACATAAAATAAATATACAAGTACAAGTATACAGCTGAGGGCTATCTAACAAAAAACAGTGTCAGGTAGAAGGAACCTCCCTTCCAGTTGTTGGTCATGGTAGTCCAAGACACTCCCTAAATAATGCAGGTTATTGCCACAACCCTTGATTGCTTCCTAGAACTTGAAGTTGAGACCCTATTGCTGAAGACATGCCATACTTTGGACACACGACCTGTAACAATTGAGATGAAACTACCTTGGAAGCCTCCTCCCTGAGGACTAGCTCTCATAGTATTAGAGGATACTATAAAATCTGCCAAGGGAGAATGCCAATCAATGGTCCTACCCAGCTGTAAAATTTAATGAACAACACATGGCCCAGCAAACTTTTGCTATTGGTGCAGCAATGACACTTTTAAATTAAGGAAAATCAATAGCTAATCGGAAATAAGGCTAGCTCAATGGGAGGCAACATATATATGGTACTTTAGACATAGTAAACATAACCACATACACCTGACTGGAGGTGTCATAGATCCTACAGAAAAACCTACTTTTGCCACTTCCCTAGAACAACATAATTTCTTAATTTTTTCTAAATACATATCCTCATATTACAGACAAGTTTACCTTGTACCCTTCTTCAAAGAAGCTTCTTTTTGCAACAAGTGGAGTCTGTTACAGAGTATCAGAACTGGTCAATCACAGAGAATAAGTGTATGCTAAGAGAGGCTTATTTGAAGATAACCCTTCAATGAAAACTCTACACATAGAATGAATGTACATACCCCTCAACTTTCACCAGAGATATTTCTTCATGTAGCAAATGGTGATTAACACAGAAATCAATAACTGGCCAATATACAGAGAATAAGATGCCACAGAATGCCTATCCCTGAATAGGAAATTTATTTCCAACCTCAGTTTCCCAAGGTTCAAGGATCATTTGGGAAGAGAAGTCAGAAAGATCGCCAGAGACTGTGGATGATCACAAAGTAACAGAGTCTTTCAGGCAACAAATATGAACCATGTGATAACATTCACAAGTCCTTTCTAAGCTCAAACCAGACAAAATTCCAGTATATACATGGGGAAGTGGGTAAGAAATTCCAATGCAACCTAAGGAACTTTTGGTATTTGATGGCTGCTGTGAGGGAGAGAGACAGTAACTTAGAGAGATGGTGGGACTCTTGAAAGACCCAGTGGATGGACCCACATTGACAGTAGTTTGGGGACACAAATAAGTCTCTATAGGCATATAATATAATTAGATGGAGGGACAGTGGAACAAGTTGCAATAAGGGAGGAGATCTAAGTACCATCAAACTATATAGTATGAAAGTTGAAAAAAAATGAATAACTAAATATGAATAAAAATTAAAAATAAATAAAATACTTAGTAACAAAACTTCAACCAAATAAATTCTAGTTTTCAATAATCAGTATTTAATTTAAAGTTGATTTATTATCTCACTCCATTGGTCAGAGTTTTACCACACTGGAGTAGAACTCAGACTTATCCACGGTTCCTTGTTCTTTCAGGTCATTGGAATGTCTGAAGTCTTTAAGACCCTTGACTTGAATCTCAAAAATCCAGAGCCGACTTCCATTTCTATCCCAGTAGGAGGAACACCTAACTGTCAAGGAGAAACTGAATGAAACGTAGTTCCATAGGTAAAGAACATTGGAAAGAGAATGAACTTAACTGCCTGATACAAAAGCCAAAACATCTCTTAAGTTCAAGTCAGTGGAAAGTCCTAAAGTATATTAGTGGGGAACTTAGCTGTTGTAATCAGAACATATACTCTTTCTAATTGTCACTGACTGAAGTTAGATTCCTACCTGCCAATCAGAGACAGAGAAAGCAGACCTATTTCCTTAGACAATATTTCGAAAGGATGACTCCCGGTTTTTAAGCAAGATTTCTGGTTTAAAAACAAGACATAAAGAAAAGATGAATGTACACATTAATAATCAAATTATTTACAATTTTAAGTGCTCATTTTTGCTGTTTTGTTTTGTTTTTTTGACAGGGTCTCTGTAGTCCCAGCCCTTCTGGGAGTCACTATATAGATGAGGCTGGCCTTGATTTCACAGAGATCCTCCTGCTTCTGCCTCTTGGCAGCTGGGATTAGAGGTATGTGCCACCACACCCCGTGTGTGCAATTATAAGTTTTCTAAAGTAATTTCTTTTAGAAAAGATATCTGGGAGCTAGGCTCCAGAAGTTTAATTTAGCTTAATTTAGCTTAATTTTATTCTTAACTGAAAAACAATAAAAATTCACTTCCTCTTATACATCATGTATGAATAATATTGTTACACAGGAAACACATTACTAAATAAATGAACCAATTCAAATGACCAAGAACTCAGAAAAGAGATTCCAGTACTCACAGGGCATTAATACAGCTAAAGTACATAAACGGAAAAAAGTGAAGTTTTAAGCATAGATGAGTAGCAAACACTGATCATCAAACATTGATCATCATCATACATTGATCATTAATGTTCAGGCTCACAAAGCAGTGTTAAGCAGAAGCAAAGGTCAACTAAGTAATAAAACCTGACAAGCTGAAACTTTTGAGTGAAGTTATTTTTTTCTCATCTTCTTATGGAAGGGCAAGAAGATTTGGTTATTGGATAGCTCCCATTCTCTCAGACATCACTCAATTTATAATGTTCCTGTTTAACTTTAAAGATTTTAAGAAAATTTTCTTATGAATTCTCACAGTATTCTACTGGATTAGTGGTATTTTTACCTTTTCAGCAGTGAATAAAGCATCTACCATATTTCACTTGTTTGAATTTGTAAATACCATGATTAACATTACTAAAAAACCTGGAATAAAATCGAGTTATTTATGTTTCTAAATTTTGCATAAATTTTTCCCTAAAAATGTCAGAATCCATGCCATTGACTCAGAATAGGTACAAGTGACATGCCAGTGACCGCTCATTAAAGTTTCCTTTGAAGTATCTCCATATATACATAAAGGCATATACTAGATATTTAATTACACATCATTTTATCATAATATTTAAGTCTGAAAAGTATGGATGAGGTAAAAAGCTGGCAGGATGTGACATGCTGAATGTTTTTGCATCTAAGATTCATGAATTATTTCTATATCCTGAAATTTTTCCTATCTAGAGCCTATTTCATTTATTATGTATAAGTAATGAGTACAGTTCTTCTTCCCTTTGATTTATTTTGGAAAATCTTACAGAAATACTTGTAACAACCCAGATATATTTTAAAAACCTCAAAATAAAATTGAAAATGTAGTATTCTGAGGGTTTTAATATTAAAAATTTTATCAAATTTTTCTAATTATGCCGTTTCAATATTTATTTCCTAGATGTTCCTTTCTTAATTTTAATTTAATATTTCTGTTTTAAAAACTCTACCTTATCAAGTCTACTCCCATTATTCATTCTTTACTCTCCCATCCAATTCCTCCACAATCTCCTGCACCATTATCCCCTCCAAACAGCCTGTTTTTTGTTTTGTTTTCTTTTCTTTTCTTTTCTTTTTTAATCTGCTAAATCCTCTTAGAGTACTCAGTATATGCATGGATGTAGGGCCATCTTCCTGAGCTTGGGTAGCCTCTCAGGTGTCAAATGCCTGAAGAAAACTAACTCTTCTCCCAGCAGCCATCAGTTTCAATATAGTTCTTCAGCTAGGGGTGGACATAGTGTGCATGTATTTGGAAAGTATATGTTTAGAATTATAAAATCATCCTGGTGTATTGTTCCTTTGATGAGTGTGGTGTCATCTTCCTTATCTTGTTTAACAAATTTTGGCTTGAAGTCTATTTTTACAGATATTAGAATAACCAAACCTGCTTTTCTGTTCAGATCTATTTTCTGGGAGTATCTTTTCATCTTTTTTGTTGCAAGGTGGTACTATCAATGATGGCAAGGTGTACTTCTTGGAGGCAGTGAAAAGACTGATATAGTTTTATGATCTAATATCATGTTTGGGGGGATTGTTTTGGGGGTGGGTCCATTATTACTCAGAATTATCATTGAAAGATGTGTGCTAATTCCTGCCACTTTGCACATCTTGTGCTGGTTTCTTTGAATTCTTTTGATTGATAGTCCTAATATTGTTTACTTATTCCCTATGACTCCTTGGCTATGTTTATCTTCATGCTCACACTGAAGTGTTCCTTCAAGTACTCTTTATAGCACTGAAATAGTGGACATAATTTCTTTTAATTTGTTTTTATATTTGAAAACATTTTATTTCTTCTTCAACCTTAATAGATAGCTTTCCTAGATTTAATTGTCTGATTGAGAATTGTGATCTTTCAGAACTTGGAATACATTGCTCTGTGCTCATTTCATTTTAAAACATTCTATTGACAATCATGTGTTATTCTCATTCTCATCAGGCTGCCATTATGAATGATTTGATATTTTTCTCTCCTGTAGCTTTCAATAACTTTTCTTTATTCTGTGCTTTCCCTATTGTAAATGCAGAATGTCATGAAGAACTTTTTTGGTCCTTTGTATTTGGGGTGCTGTAGACCTCTTGTATCTGGATGGGCATCTCTTTTTCTATGTGCAGAAAATTTTCATCTAGTGTTTTACTGATGTTGACACAAAATCATAGATCTCTCCTCAAAGGGGATAAAAGATAGTTTATTCTGGAGCCAAATATGAGTGACCATGGCCCAGGAACACAGATTCATGTTATTCCAAACTCCACGCTCCAGTGTGGAAGCAGTTTCATGAAGCTTATTATAGTGATATAACAAAAAAAAGTCATAAATAAAGATACTTTTCAAATACATTGGTGGATACATTAAGTAGGCAGGTCAGAGCAAAATAGGGTATTTCTACTATAGGTCTCAGATGCTATTTGATGACATCTTAATTTTTTGGTTGGTGGGACCTTGTGGATTGCTAGAAAATACCTTTTAAAAAGGTTTTTTTTTAAAAAAAATGTGTTAGTCGTGAGATGTTAGGTTGGAAACAGCAGTGGGCAAGGAAATGGCTATTTAGGGCCTAAAGATAGCTTGCAATAAATGATAATTAGGTTCTGGACACTGGGTAATATAATTCCTCTTCCTTGTCTTTCAATGTTCATAGTCTGTTTTCCATTTGATCTATCCTATTGGTGAAGGCTTCCACTGAGGTTTTTGATTTTCCTCAGTAATTCTATCACTTAACTGAATTCATTTTGTTCACATTTTATTGATTTTTTTTGGTAAATTTCATTCAATATATTTTTATCATATTTGAACTTCCTCCCCTATCTGCTTCCCCTTTATATCTCCCAAATGACTGACTCCCTATGGAGTCAAATTTGTATCCTTAGTGTCCTCTGTTTGGGTCCATCCATGCCTTACAACCTATTAAGTCACATCCTGAAAACAGACTGACTCTCCCCTTACCAAGAACCATCAGTCTTCTTCAGTTCCTCAGGTAGGGCTGAGATTTCTTATCTACTTCTCAACTTCTACGCTAGAATTTTGTTTGTCTTTAGATTATCTGTCACCATTGTTGTGAGTTCATATGGCTGACTTCCCAGCTGTCTGGAAAACTATTTCTTTGTGGTCATCCATCATCTCTGGCTCTTACAATCTTTTAACCATCTCTTCCACAATGACACCTGAGCCTTTGGAGGCAGAAGTTTGATACAGGAGTCCAATCAGGGATACTCGTTCTGCAATCTCTTATTCTCTTTACCTAGTTGTGGGTTTCTGTGTTAATCACCATCTGCTACATGAAAAACGTTCTCATGAGAATTGAGAAATTCTTTACTCTGTGAGTATAATGACACGTCATTAGGAACCTCTGTAATGCTATATTTATTTAGCAGATTAATAGCATTTTGCCCTCCCCTATGACCTGTGTCCTGTCTAGGCCTGATATCAATATCAGATAAGGGCTCTGTCTTATCAGATGGTCTTATATACGATTAGAAGGCAATTGTTTACTTCCATAGTATTCATGAAGCCTTTGCACCAGAGTTCATATCTTACCAAGCCAGTTGATGCTGAAGCATACAGGATTTACAGCTTGGTAAGTTTAATAATTACTATTCCTCTTGTAGCATGCATATGACTTCCAGCACTATGAAAGCTAGTGAACAGAGATGAAATTTTGATGTCCGTAGCACCTTGATATTTTTTCTTGTTTGTTGTACAACTTATATGTAGTGTCTTCAACATTAGAGATTTAAGTTCTTGTGGGTAATAAAGAGCAGGAAAAATGGCCAGTATTGTTTAAGGGTCTATTGCACTCCTGGTCAAGAGCTTCAGAATAGGGAGTCCTGCCTGGAATTGGGCTTTTGCTTTACTAGCCAATGGTTTCTAGTAGTGTTAATGTCCCCTAGTATAAGGTAATTTGCATTAATTTCCATCTTTAATGTACTTTAAGAAGCTTCTATAGTGTATATATACACAAATTCAATATATATTACATTTTTAAATACAATTTTAGTTAATCAACACTGACAGCAGTGTTGCCATGTCTATTTTCCTCTTAAGGACACTTAATTTTGGGCAATTTAAATATCTTGGTAAAGTTATTTAATACACTCATATCTAATTAAAAAATAATGTTCTTTACAGATGCTCACATTTTGTTTTCTGCTTAAGTCAAATTACAAATGATTGATGGTTTTATACATCAGTGGACTGTTTAGCATGCAAAAAATGTTGTCCTATTAGAAGCTTGAATCAAAGTGCATTGCTGATTTGTGATTTCATTTGTCACTGTTTTCCAGGTATATGATCTCTAACAATAAAGCATCTTTGGAAAGTTTAGCAACATAGGAAGGTTAGATTAAATAAAAGTAATGTAGAAAGATTGCAGCAATCTTTAAATAAATAAATAAAAGTAATGTAGAAAGATTGCAGCAATCTTTAAATAAATAAATAAAAGTAATGTAGAAAGATTGTAGGAAACAATAGAATAATTTAATTTATTTTTCTATTTTCCAGTTGGTTTCAGCTATTAAAGTAGGTTTCTCAGTAGTAGGTGCCCTATCAGCAATATGCCAATAGTATTTTCCTGACA
>NW_008352267.1:7314813-7328949 GCF_000622305.1 Nannospalax galili | reverse complement strand
TTTAGGTTAGTAATATCTTTAACATGCAAATATTCTAAGACAGTCACAATTTTAGCTGTTAGGGGATGAGTTTCTGCTACTCAAAATTTGTTTTTATATAAGAAAAGCATTATTTTAATTCCTTACTAGAAAATTTCTTGCTATCAATACCCTAAAGTCTATTCTAATGTAATTTTTGTTTTTTTTTAAATCATAGATACATGTAGTATTTTAAACCTCAAAATTTGCTGACTTCTTTGGATGAGTACAATAAGGCACTGAGTGTTTAGCCAAACAGATAGAAGGTGGGATCTAAGTTCACTATTTAGTAAAAATGTGTCTCTGAGTAATTTACATAAGTTAACTTCTCACTTTTCTTTGAGCTTTTCATTTTCAGTTGAAGGGGAATTGTTTAAATGTGTTATGAATATTAATAATTAGACATAAATATATAAGGTAAAATATGACTGTAAATAGTATTAAATTTTTATTTTACATAAAATATAAATGAGGTGGGGCTGGAGAGGTGGGGTTAAGCGCACTAAACTGCTCTTGCAGAGGACCTGGGTTTAATTTCCAACACCCACGTGATGGATAAAAACCAGCTGTAACTCCATTTTCAGGGGTCTGACAGCCTCTTGTGTCCTCTGTGAGCTTTGTACAACACAGGTACACTTACATACATGCAGCCAAAATATTCATGCATATAAAATAAAAATTAGAAAATTAAAAAAAATGAGGCAACACTTAAAGTACATAAAGTACAAAAACTGAATGCTTGCCACATGCTTGTCCAGATAGCTCCTGATTTCAGTGTATGTACATGATATGCCCACATTCCTCCACATGATAGAAGATATATAAAAGATGTTTCTTTATAGCACAATATTTATCATTTTCTCCATGTTTCAGAAAAATACATTGTTTTAAGCACAGCATAACAAAGATCATTCTGACCTTTGTAGAACCAAAATCACAGTGACTTGGTTTCAATAATGTCTAAATTTGGACTCTGCTGTTTTCAAAACACCTGTCACTATGCATCATACCAATAATGTAAGATCAGCTGTCAGTGCAAGCCTGAGTACACAGCTAGAATGCAGAGCAATGTTACCATGTTTTATCTCCAATACTATGCCATGATTGAGAGAATGGACTGGAGTCAAACAGCTGGGGCTTCTGTTATTGTTTTGATACCTTCTGTACCCCCATCTCTTTAGCTTTAGAGAATTAAATTGTCATCCCTCATCCCAAAAGATAAGGTACTAAAATCTACTTGGTCATGTAATTTGTGAGCAGAGTACAAATATAAATCTTTTCCAATGAATAAAGTAAAAGAACATATTATTGAGTTTGAAATTGCCTCTCTGTGCTGGATAGCTTTAGTTTTGCATTTGGCATACCTTCTTGTCAGAGGGAATCTCTAATGAGGAATTGTCTCTATCGAACCAGTCTGTGGCCATGTTTGTGGGGCATTTTCTTGACTTTCGAATGAGGTAGGAGGGTCCAGTCCACTGTGAGTAGTACCAACCCTTGCTAGGTGGTCCTGTGTTGTATAAAAAAGTGGTTGGGCACAGGCCAGGGGAGGAAGCCAGTTAGCAGCATTCTTCCATGGTCTATGGTTCTGGCCCTGAGGTCCTGCCTTGGTTTCCATTGATGATGGACTGTGCTATAAGACAAATAAGCCCCTTCCTCCTGAAGTTGGTTTTGGTCAGTGTACTTATCACAACAATAGAAAGTAGTTAAGACAAAAATTGGTACCAGAGAGTGGGATATTGCTGTGATAGACCTGACTGTGGGAAACTTCAGACAGGAAAAGTGCCTGGAGCTCATTGAGCTGTTCTATAGAAGTTGGAAGATAAAGCTGAAAGTGGCATAGATTATGTAGGCCTGACTTGTAAAGCTTTCAAAAGAAGCAAAGACTATCAGGGCTATTTACATAATTATGATATTTTGAAATGATAATCTGTGGTTTCTGGTCAGCAAGGATGGCAGAATCAGCTGTCATAAACAAGAGACTAGCACCATTGAAGTCAAACCTTTACTTTCCTGGGACTATTGATGTTAGTTAGATGGAGCTGAAAGATAAACTGTGATTAATAAGAGACCAGCAGGGTCTGGAGAGTTGGCTCAGTGGTTAAGAGCACTGTCTGCTCTTGCAAAGACCTGGGTTCGATTCCCAGCACCCAAATGGGGGCTATGAACATCCTTAACTCCAGTTCCAGTGGAATCCGAAGCCCTCTTCCGGCATCTGCAGCATTGCACGACACGGGTACACTCACATTTTAAATTAATTTAATTATATCAAAGAAGTCCTCTTACCATCTTCTTGTTCAATAACCAACAAAGGAGAGAGAGAGAGAGAGAGAGAGAAGCAAAATAGAGGTCTAATCTGTAATCTTCTGGGATGTATTTCCTTGGGGTTAGCAAACAGAAGTTGTGGTTCAGAGGGGACCCAAGGCTCCATCTCAAGCTGAAAGCAGGACTTGTCTCCTACACAATACTGGTTTTCAAGGCATGAAGTGATCCTGGAGAGCACCTGAGGCTTTGCACTGTGAGAGCCCCAGAAAGGCCACTGATGAAGGTGCTGCCTTAGTTGGAGGGAAGACCCCAATTAGAATTGAGGGTGTCATGGAAAGAATAAGGATTTATTCCACAATAGGTCAGAAAAGCCCAGGCTGGAAGGTTCAGCCTCAGTTTCCATAGAGACCCCAAAATATTGGGGATGATGGGACCATGGGGCAACCACCAAGGACAGTGGCAGGTGTGGAGTGGAGATAGCATGAGCCTACAGGACAAGCTTGTATGGTTGTGGATGGCAGAGCCAGAGAAGTGGACCTACCTTTAGAGCTTAGGTTATGAATGAAGCCCAGATGTATAGACTTGAAGTTTGATAGACTTTGGTTTTGATTAAGTGTACCAGATTTGTTCATTTGGAAAAAGACAGCATTTAATGTGGTTTTGATTTTACAGGAGTCCATGTGTAGGGAGCCCCTGAGCCCCTCTATAGCAAGGCCTGATTCCTGGCAAAGCTGTTTTCCAGACATCAAGTCTGACCTGGTTTTAGATTAACCAGTTGGCCATACTTGAAAGCCTCACAAAAACATGTTATTCTAAGTCTCATTTACTGCTTGAGAGACTCCCTCATTTCTCATGGAACTGCCTAGAAAACTTCTTTGTATTACCTTGTAATCATGCAGGTGTGGCCTTACAATAGAATTGTGGCCTTACTATGGAATTGTGGTCTTACTATGGAATTTACTCTGTGATCATGCGGTGTGGTGTAACTATGAAAATTGCTCTATTTGCTCCTGCCTCAATAGAATTGTCCCTGCCAACTTTCCTCTTTCTCTCTCTATAAAAACTGTACTTTTTCCATCAATAAATGAGACTTGATCAGAAAGCCTGCCTTGTCTCCATTCTTCGCATCTCTTGTCCCTTTCAGTCCCCTCTCCTCTCTCCAGGTTCCCACGTTGACTGTCTCGCGGGCTGAGACATCTGGCGCCCAACGTGGGGCTGGACACTGAGGATCCAGTGAGGGAAGACGACGTCCCAAAGGAACGTGTTCAACAAGGATTTTTCACTCTGGACTCGCCGCGGGAGCCTGCCTCAGCTAAAACCAGAAGTAAGTACAGACGTCCGATTATGGGACAAGAATTAAGCCAGCATAAACTTTATGTTAAGCAATTACAAGAAGCCTTAAAGACGTGAGGGGTAAAGGTTAAAACTATGGATTTGTTTCATTTCTTTGATTTTGTAAAGGACACTTGTCCCTGGTTTCCTCAAGAGGGAATAATAGATATTAAGAGATGGAAAAGGGTGGGAAATGCTTTAGAAGACTTTTATAAGGTTTTTGGCCCTGAAAAAATTCCTGTCACAGCCTTTTCCTACTGGAACTTAATAAGAGAATTAATAGACTCAAAGGAATCCCCCACTGAGGCTGCAATAAAACAAACTCAACACCTCCTATAAGGCCCCCCCCACCAGCCTCCCGGTGATAAAATAATCCCCCCTGAGGACACAGACCTCATCTCCCTTGACAGTGATGAGGAAACTTCACCCAATATATGTTTTAAAATTTCAAATCCCGAGCATATTCAATCAGAGCCAGACTCTAAATCCGGCGCTGACGCCATGTTACCCCAGCCCGGCATTGCACCCACGGCTCCTTCTGAGGCTCATTCTCTGCCTCCCCCTTACCCTCTCCCACCAGTTCTACCTACCCTCGAGGTGTTTCCCGTTTTTTCCCCCATCACCCAATTGAGAGATGAAGTGGCTCGATTAAAAGAACAGCTAGCCCTAGAACAACAAAAACAAGAACTGCTTGTGGGTCTTCAAGACCTATCGCTTAAAAATAAACATCTCTTACAAAATGCGGCTTTCCCTGTCCTGCTGCGCTCTGCCTTCCCCATCTTTGAGACAACGCCAAGGGACGATGATGAGCCTACACGGCAACATCGCCCCTTAAATGATCAGAAATGAAAGAACTAATAACCGCCATTGCTCAATATGGCCCTATGGCCCCCTATACCATCACTCTCCTGGAGGGGCTGGCAGAAAAATGCCTGACTCCCTCAGACTGGCACACCCTTGCTAAGACACTTCTTTCAGGGGAAGATTTCCTCCTGTGGCAATCGTACTATTAAGACAGCTGTAGGGAGGCTGCTAAAAGAAACCTTAACACTGAAAACGAAACTTGGACCTTTAATATGCTAATGGGCAAGGGAGAATTTGAATCTAATGACACTCTAATGAACTATCCTCCCGGCTTATTCTCCCAGATTCAAGCCGCGGCCATAAAGGCTTGGAAAAGGCTTCCCATTAAAGGTGAACCTAGCCTTTCCCTTACATCAATTAAACAAAACTCGGGAGAATCTTATTCTGATTTTGTGGACCGCTCAACTACGGCAGCCACTAGACTGTTTGGCACCTCTGAGAATGGCATTGAACTCATTATTAAACAATTGGCCTTTGAAAATGCAAACTCAACCTGTCAGGCTGTAATTCGGCCTCAGAAAAACAAAACAGATCTTAATGTCTATATCAAACTCTGTTCCAAGATCAATCCTTTTTATCAGCAGGGTTGTGCCATGGGCCTCGCCATGGCAGTGGTGCTCACGGACCGCTCCAAAGTCTGTTTTAAATGCAGAGACCCTGGCCACTTCTCTCCAGAATGTAAATCCCCTGCTACCCAAACAAAAAAGGCCAACAACTCTGTTAGGCTCCCGGGACTTTGCCCCAGATACAAACGCGGAAAATATTGGGCTAGGGAATTCAAATCTACAACTGACTCTCAGGGTAATGCCTTGCCTCCCTGTCAGGGAAACGGGCAGAGGGGCCAGCCTCAGGCCCCGGCACAAACAATTGGGGCAGTCAACTTCATCCCAGCAAGCAGCAACAATCCTTTTCTGACCTCTGCCGAGCCACCCCAGGAAGCGCAGGACTGGACCTCAGTTCCGCCTCCCACACAGTACTAACCCCAGAGATGGGAGTTCAGATCATAAAGATGGGTGTGCATGGCCCTTTGCCCCCAGGCACTTGTGGTCTGATCCTAGGAAGGGGTAGCTCGGCCCTTAAAGGCTTAAACATTATACCTGGGGTGCTTGACTCTGATTATACAGGAGAAATTCAAATCTTGGTAAAAACCAATACTAATATTGTCTCCATATCACCATATCACTGGGAGACAGGCTTGTACAACTGGTTCTGGTGCCTTTGATTGCTTGTTCAAACCCTGCCCAAAAGAATTTTCACGCAGCCCACAATTTTGGTTCTTCTGATGCCTACTGGGTCCAGACCATTACTCATAAAAAGCCAACCCTAACATTATGGTTAGATGGAAGAAAATTTGAGGGACTCATTGACACTGGTGCAGATGTTACTATTATTGCTTCTAATGCTTGGCCTTTTAGTTGCCCTACTACTGATACTGTGACTAATCTAACAGGAATAGGACAAAGTTTAAATCCCAAACAAAGCTCAAAAATCCTCACCTGAAAGGACACTGCAGGTAATTCATGCCAAATTAAGCCTTTTATTGTGCCTCATATACTGGTTAATTTATGGGGCCGAGACCTCCTGTCTCAAATGGGAGTAATGATGTGTAGCCCTAATGATACAGTTACTGCTCAAATGTTAGCCCAAAACTACTGACCAGGAAAAGGCCTGGGCAAATCAGAAAATGGGATTATTTCCCCCATTCAACCTCATGGGCAATTTGACAAACGCGGCTTGGGAAATTTTTAATTGCGACCTGCACCCTCAAACTTTGCAGATCCCATAACTTGGAAATCTGATGATCCCGTTTGGATAGATCAATGGCTGCTTTCCCTGGAAAAATTAACTGCCGCGACGCAGTTGGTACAGGAACAACTTAAATTAGGACATAGAGAGGAATCTCATTCACCCTGGAATACACCCATCTTTGTTACAAAAAAGAAATCTGGCAACTGGAGGTTGTTACAAGATCTAAGGGCAGTGAACACCACTATGGTACTTATGGGAGCCCTGCAGCCCAGGCTGCCCTCCCCGGTGGCTATTCCTTTCCAGTATCTTAAAATTATTATAGACCTTAAAGACTGCTTCACCATCCCCTTATGTCCACAGGACTGTAAGCGCTTTGCTTTTAGCCTTCCTTCCATCAATTTTAAAGAGCCTATGAAAAGATATCAGTGGAAGGTTTTACCCCAGGGAATGGCCAACAGCTCCACTTTGTGTCAAAAGTTTGTCACTACAGCCTTACAAAAAACCAGGTCTTCATGGCCATCCATGTATATCATCCACTATATGGATGACATTCTTATTGTTAGAAAGGATGGGGGGGCTGTATTACAGTGCTACTCACAGCTTCAATATGACCTAGCTGCCGCAGGTCTCCAAATAGCCCCCCAAAAGGTCCAACTTCAAGATCCATACTCATATTTGGGATTTTGCCTTAATGGTCCTAACGTCTCCACCAAGAAGGCTGTCCTCCGGACCGACCACCTTCAAACATTAAATGAATTTCAAAAACTCCTGGGTGATATCAACTGGCTCCGCTGTACTTGTAATTAATCACAGGAGAGCTTAAGCCTTTGTTTGACATTCTCAAAGGTGATCCAGATCCCAGATCTCAGAAAGTACTTTCGCCAGAGGCCAAAACAGCTATTACAAAGGTAGAAGAAGCAATGGCTCAACAGTTTATTACCAAAATAGACTACACCAAGCCTTTATGGCTCATTATTTTTTCCAAAGATTTCTCTCCCACTGGACTTCTTTGGCAACAACCTCACAACCCCCTTATGTGGCTTCATCTGTCTGCCTCTCCTAAAAAGGTTTTACATCCTTATTTTAATGCAGTTGCAAACCTTATTATTTCGGGCCGCAAGGAGAGCCACACCTACTTTGGGATTGAGCCCTCCCATATCGTTCTGCCTTATGCCAAAAAAAACAGATAGATTGGCTGCTTCAAAACTCAAACATTTGGCTAATTGCCTGCGCCAGTTTTTCAGGTTCTTTGGATAATCATTACCCACCTGATAAATTCCTACAGTTTTGTAAATTGCATGCTTTCGCTTTCCCTCGCGTTACCAGCCAGGAGCCTCTGCCTGATGCCTTGTTGGTGTTTATGGATGGCTCCTCCTCTGGGATGGCTGCCTATACCATTCAAAACCAAACAACCCGCTTCAAAACTAATTTTGCCTCTGCCCCATTGGTAGAGCTTTCAGCCTTAATAGCTGTTTTTACTACCTTTCCTACAAAGTCCCTTAACATATACACTCATAGTGCCTACCTTGCCCACTCTATTCCCTTGCTTGAAACTGTCCCATTTATTAAACATGCCTCACAGGCTGCTGAGCTTTTTCAGCAGTGCCAACAGCTTATTTGCGGGAGGACGGCCCCCTTCTTCCTAGGTCATATTCGGGCCCACTCCAGCCTACCCGGCCCCCTTTCTGCTGGCAATGAACTAACTGATGCAGCCACCAAGACAGTTGCTGTAGCCACCATTCCCGCCATGACCAAGGCTCAGCAAGCTCATGCCCTACACCATTTAAATGCTAATTCTTTAAGACTTCTGTTTAAAATCACCAGAGAACAAGCTAGACAAATAGTTAAAAATTGTGGAACCTGTGTAACTTTCCTCCCCGTTACCCACCTGGGAGTTAATCCTCGGGGACTGACACCCAATATGCTCTGGCAGATGGATGTCTCCCACTTTCCTGAGTTTGGCACACTCCAATATGTTCATGTCTGTATTGATACTTTTAGTGGTTTAATTTGTGCCACCCTTCAATCTGGAGAAGCTACTAAACATGTCATCACTCACCTTTACATTGCTTCTCTATTTTGGGAAAGCCCTCTCACTTAAAAACAGATAATGGCCCTGGCTACATCTCCAAGGCTTTTAAAAATTTCTGCTCCACTTTACAAATTCAACATTCTACAGGCATCCCTTATAATCCTCAAGGACAAGGAATTGTTGAACGAGCTCACCTATCTTTAAAAAATACCTTACAAAAAATTAAAAAAGGGGGGTGGTACCCCACTAGAGGCACCCCAAGAAATTTGTTAAATCATGCACTCTATGTTTTAAACTTCCTCACCCTGGATTCAGAAGGCAAGTCTGCAGCTGACTGTTTCTGGCACCCTAAGACAAAAACTCAGTATGCCATGGTCAGATGGAAAGACCCTTTAGACAACTCTTGGCACGGCCCAGATCCAGTCTTAATCTGGGGCAGAGGAGCTGCCTGCATATATTCTCAACAACATGATGCTGCCAGATGGCTCCCTAAAAGACTGGTAAAACAAGTTAACCAAATACCCACCAGGGAGGAAACTCCTTGAGAAAACAATATATTTTTCTTTCAACAGGCTTTGAGCACATAAACCGCTCCGACTGGGAGTTAGTCGCCATCATCATCATCTCTGTAGCCTTGATCATCCTTGTTGCCATCATCACATTGGCACTCATCGACCTTGCTCAAAAGCTGTAACACAACTCCTCACGATGCGACTGACTCTACTCCTTGGAGAGATCTGCCTACTCCTGATGATGAAATGCCTACCGGTTTATTCAGCTCCGTGGTACAATCCTCATGTGCCTATGCAGCTGACATGGATGGTGACAAATCCCAAGACGGGCTATACACATCGGCTCACCAACTCTACAAGACCAATGGGTACCTGGTTCCCTGATCTGTCCTTTGATCTTTGCAAATTGGCTAAGGGCTCATGGGAGTCACGACAGACTGACATGACTCCTGGAAATGTGTACCCAGACTTCAGATTCCGGCAGTGGTATATCTGCCCTGGGGGAGAGAGAACCTCTCGGTGTGGGGGACCCGCAGACTATTTTTGTGCCAGTTGGGGTTGTGAAACCAGCTGGTCTGACCCAGGGTGGCCTGGAAATGGGCACAGAGATAACGGTCTGGTAATCTTCCAGAGAACTCGGCTCGGTTGGTTCAACATAACTATCAGGTTCACTGATACAGGAAAAAGACTCACAACAAAATGGATAATAGGAAAGACATGGGGACTAAGACTGTATTTCCCCTCCTCCACAGATATGGGTATTATTTTCTCTGTAAGGCTCCAAGCTAATCCAATTACTAGCAGAGCCCTGGGATCTAATAAGGTCTTTTCTCAGCTACCAAGCAGAGCACCTACAGAACAGGCTAGGCCAGTGCTAGAAACTACTGTCCAAACTCCTTCTTCCACTACCTTGAGCATTCCTGTCCTGAACTTTTCTGCAGCTTGTCAGACTGAAATTGCCACTCAGCCAAACCCAAAGGTAATTGCCCCTTATGGAATTAGCCATCCGGATACCACGAGTCCGATGCTGCAGGTGTTACAACAGTCATTTTTATTCCTTAATGCCACTAAACCTGAAACCACTTGAGCTTGTTGGCTCTGCTATGATGCTTCCCCCCCTTTTTATGAAGGAATTGTAGTTGCAGGAATGTACTCGGTAGGGAAGGTAGAAGACTGTAGGTGGCACTCCAAGATTTCTTTGACCTTAGAAGTCATAGGAACTAATGGGACCTGTGTTGGGAATGTCACAACACCTCGAAATTCTGGGCTGTGCTCTGAGGTCCACAAAGCCATGAATGGCATGGATGATTATCTTGTTCCCCACAATGACACCTGGTGGGCCTGAGACACTGGGCTAACACCTTGTGTGCATTCCCAAGTTCTTAAACATTATCAAGGTTTTTGTGTAATAATAAGACTCTTACCTCGTTTACTCTACCACTCTGATGAAGAGTTTTTAAATCATTTTGATCATGACCTGGGTCCCGTTAGACAGAAGAGAGAACTCATCTCATTGACCCTCAGTATTTTACTAGGCACTGGAATCACTGCCGGAATTGGCACAGGGACTGCTGCGCTCATCACACAGCAGCAGTCTTATTCATCCCTGAGAGCAGATATTGATCTAGACTTAAGATGTATTGAGGACTCTATATCTGATTGAGGACTCTATATCTGACCTGGAGGACTCTCTTAGTTCTCTGGCTGAAGTTTCCCTTCAGAATAGGAGGGGACTGGATCTCTTGTTTTTACAGCAAGGGGGGGTTTGTGTGGCCCTCAAGGAGGAATGCTGTTTCTTCCGTGACCACTCGGGAAAGATTAAAGACAACATGGCTGCTTTAAGGGAAGGTTTGGAACAGCATAAGAGGGAGAGAGAAAAAGCAGAGCCTTGGTATAAAAATTTGTTTTCCACTTCTCCCTGGTTCTCTGCCCTTTTATCCAACATACTTGGCCTGTTTCTTGGCTTTCTAGTAGTAATTGCTTTTGGCCCCTGGGTTTTTAAGAAGCTCACTAACTTCATAAAAAGTCAGATTGATGATCTTACAACAAAGCCAATTCAAATACATTATCTCAGGCTTGCACTTAAAGATTGGGATGAGCCCTATGAGCCTAAAAGGCCACATGATGATGTGTTTCAGTCATCCACTTGAGAGCTGAACCAGATAGCCAAAGACGGATAAGAGGAGATCTCACTGATAGCAACCTAAGACAGGCAGACAGCTTATAACTGCTGTCCTAGCCAATGACGGGTAAGCATTAGAAACAGATCTCCGAACCTAAGACAGGCACGGTTCCCTAAGGGATTGTTTTGGTTCAATTCCCTCTTTAAAATATTAAAAAATGGGGGACATGTAGGGAGCCCCTGAGCCCTTCTATAGCAAGACCTGATTCCTGGCAAAGCTGACCTGGTTTTAGATTAACCAGTTGGCCATACTTGAAAGCCTTGCTAAAACATTCTAACCCAAGCACTTACTGCTTGAGAGACTCCCTCATTTCTCATGGAACTGCCTAGGAAACTTCTTTGCATTACCTTGTAATCATGCAGGTGTGACCTTACAATAGAATTATGGCTTACTATAGAATTGTGGTCTTACTATGGAATTTACTCTGTGATCATGCGGTGTGGTGCAACTATGAAAATTGCCCTGTTTGCTCCTACCTCAATAGAATTGTCCTTGCCAACTTTCCCCTTTCTCTCTCTATAAAAACTGTACTTTTTCCATCAATAAATGAGACTTGATCAGAAAGCCTGTCTTGTCTCCATTCTTCACGTTTCTTGTCCCTTTCAGTCCCCTCTCCTCTCTCCAGGTTCTCACATTGACTGTCTCGCGGGCCGAGACATCCATGGTTAAAAGACTTTTAAAAGATACTTTGAGCTTTTAAAGTGTTGGATATTTTATGGACTGTGGGACTTTAAAGTTGTACTGTTTGCCATTGTAATATTAATGCTAACATGAGAGCTTGGCGATAAGAAATGGAAAAGCTGTGGTTTAAAATGATGTGTTTGTGTGTCAGGTTGACAAGCAGATATCTTTATTGTCACCTTGACAGGACTGGGTAGACAGAATCTCAAATGAGGAAATTTTCTTCATTGGACTGGACTGTGGTCATGTCTGTGGGACATTATCCTGATGTTGAGTGATGTGGGAGGGCCCATCTCCTTTCCTCTCCAAGTTGGTTTTGGTTAGTGTTCTATCACAGCAATAGAAAGTAGGAATATCACATTCTTCATGACTTTTCCATCTGTACTTCCAACAGTTATTAGATAATGATGCAAGTATTTATGGAATGTGACAGAAATTTCCACCTCAAATTGATATATGAAAATGACAGCAGGGGTCCAGAAAAATCATTCTATGTTTTTAATCCCTAATAAACTATCAGCTCTATTCCCACGTTGTATGCTTTCAATATTAGTTTTCTTTTACTATCACAGCAGTTGCTACTTCAATTACAAAAGTTTTCTTTTAATAAAGAAAATATTTTATTTCCCTAGATATTGTAAAATAGAGACATAAATAATTTCGACATTAATACAAAACATTTTTGAACCACACTATGGGCAATACTTATATGTGACAGGTACTTAACAGTGATGGATTTGATCCTACAGGAACTTAATTAAGTTATTCAAGGCACTGGGTTTCTATTTGGAAAGTTTCCCTAAAAGCTCTCTTGTAGTACTAATTGTGCTCCTATTTTATATTACTTGACAGCCATAGATGATGTTTATTCTGCACCTGGTTCCCCACTGCATGTATCATAATGATAATTCTTATGACTTACAGCAAATATATCTTTAGAATTGCAAGTACAATAAGACGACATTCTGATGAGAACAGAAATCCATGTTTTCAAAGATATAAATTTTAGTTATTTATACATTAATAGTTGAGAAGGAGAATAAGGTCCAACAGATTTATTTAAGACATTGAGTTATAGCAGGTGAAATATAACACCAAATAAGGAAGAACAACAAAATCTGTCTAGTGCTCAATATGGAAACTCACAAACCATTGCAGATCTTACTTGTTATATTTTAGATTACAATTATGACAGAATAATGTGTCCTAATGTGCATTGGTAGAAACTTTCTAGGATACTATATATGTAGGTTTGAAATCACAAATTTTGAGAATGTATATTCTTTAAGAAGTACTAATCCCAGTTGCAGCACTAAGTATTCAACATGTTCAGGTGTTAAACTTAGTGCAGTACAGAATGTTGAGTTCTGTGTAGATGTTCTCTGTGCCCCTCTTCTTGAAAGAATGATTGAATGTTGATTTTAAAATTATATTTGTGGGGGCTGGAGAGATGGCTCAGTGGTTAAGAGCACTGGATGCTCTTGCAGAGGACCAAGGTTTGGCTCCCAGCACCAATACAGCAGCTAACAACCATCTGTAACTCCAAGTCCAGGGATTCTGATTCCCTCTTCTAACCTCTGCAGCCATTGAATGGCACAGGTGCACTAACATACATACAGGCAATACACTCATACACATAAAATGAAAATAATAGAATAGTTAGAATGATATTCACTTAAATTTAAAAACCATATGACAAATATGTCCATCTATCCATTTTTTATGAACATGCTTAAAATTCATATTCTATTTTATTAGCAATTTCCCATTAACATTTATTTTGTAAGTTGAACAAGAACATGATTCTTCCACATAATTTTACCATTTATTGTAATAGCAGCTGTCATTTTACCATAATATAAAAACTGAGGTTTCACTGAATTGGTCTGGGGCAGTGGCGGGTGGTATAAATCGGGGAAGGGAATCTAAATATCATCAAATTATATTGTATGAAAATACCAAAAGTTCAATTAAAAATTTTTTAAAATTAAAAGGCAAAAGACTATGAAAGCTTAAAAATGAAAAGAAAAAGAAACTGAGTAAAATAATTATAAATTTGACATGTTAAAGCTATCATCATAATAATAATAATAAACCTTGCAAGACTTAAAAAAATTAAGTCTTATTTTATGTGATTTTGACCATATTCTTGAGGAAGGCTACCATTCTACAATGTTCTTTAAACTTAAATATCATTAGCATTCTATTCCTATATAGTGAATCTCTATGAAGCTCTTTCTAAAAGAGCTCTTTATCTTTCTTCAGTTGCCTTTATTAACATTCAATTTCATTAGTCACATAATTCAAAGTTGGGAGTGTATTAAAGGGCATATACATTCCTTAAATAAGGAGTACTGGCATTGATTTTGAAATATTAGATATTTCCAAGCATAATGAAAGTAATTTCTTAAAATGTCTGACAAGTGTGTGTAGTAGCAATTTTGATTTTTTTAATATCATTTCTGTGGAATTACACTTTATGGCTTCTATATATGTATATATA
>NW_008352267.1:7314370-7314649 GCF_000622305.1 Nannospalax galili | reverse complement strand
TTATTTCAATTTCAGTATCCCAGTTGCAAATCCTTGTTTTCTATGGCAAACTTTTGTCACCAATAATCTGTATCATTTTAAGAAATTGAAATACTTCCTGTTGCTTAGACTGTAGTCAACTTGATTTTATGGAGTCTCCAATATACATCCAGTCTCAATCAATCCTCAATATTGTAACTTCAAATCTGATTGTTTCCAACACTTTATTATTACCAAGTTTTAAACATATATCCTAATCACCTTCTAGTATCCAATACACTCAAACACTTTTATTTTGTT
>NW_008352267.1:7311939-7314102 GCF_000622305.1 Nannospalax galili | reverse complement strand
CTGCCTGCTTCTGCCTCCCGAGTGCTGGGATTAAAGGCATGCGCCACCACGTTTTTTTTTTTTTTTTTTTTTTTTTTTTTTTTTACTGTTACACACAGGTGGCTAGCTAAGTACTTGTTAGTCTAAAGGTGAATAATGAAATTTGTGGAAAGAATTAATGTAATGATTTCAAATTTCCCTCTATGTATGCAACTTGACTACAACCCATTGGCAAATATTACATTCAAAATGTGTTCATGATATTAAATTGTGATTTCTGCCTTCTCAAAATGTACAAAGATTATAAATGACTTACATAGTCAGGAAATTCATATTCTGTGTATACATTACTACTTCAGTGAAACTGAATCTTTTTATTTTTTGCTGCAAATTAGAAGAGTCAATTAACTCATATTTTTTTGCTGTCATAATTTAACTTCATTCATGTTGGACTCTTTTCTAAAAGGTTTTCTTCCCTAAACTTCAGGTCTTTAGTATTTAACCTCATGTGCCGTTCTTTCCTAACTCCTCTAGAAAATTATACAACACCACCACAGTAACATTTTTCAGCTTGCATCCTATTTTGAATTTTCTGAAGAATTATGTATTCCTAAGTTTACCTATTTTATATAGCTATGCTAATTTATGGTTCAGCACAGTTCTTAAGTGTGAATGAATTCTTTCAATAAATTATTCTACAGTATGAGTGAGGAGACGTCTGGAAAGAACTCAAAGGAATCAAGTTTAAGCATCACATTCTCTAAGTTATGAGTGTGATTCTCTGACTCAGTCTGGGTTAAAAATATGCCCCTGAGTACTATTACAGAAGACAAAGTACCAATGTCAGTAACATTCTTGCAGAATGTCATTATAAGTAGCAGCTACGACATAATGAAAGTGTAACTGGAAAACTACAAGGAATATCAATTACATTTGAAGGCAAAGTATTCCAGTAATATCTTTTAATTTACAGTGGAAGGTATTGAACTTTTTGGAAGAGGAGATTCCCTGACCTCAGTACACCTCAGAGAATTTTCTATTCCTGAGAGCATATCTGTTTTATGGCTTCAGTATTTTGTACTCTGAAAATGATGGCTCTACTGAGAGCTCTTTACCCTATTTGCTTTTAGAAAAAATCAGATGATGCAAATATGGCCTACACAAAGAGTTTGTGTAATAAAATGCACTTTTAAAATAGAACCGCAATGTCAACAGCCTCTTTGTTTTCTCTCCTTTCATCAGTTCATGCTTCCAACAATTTAAAAACTAAATTATCTAAAAAATTTTATTACAGATTCTGTCACTCTCACTGTCACTACACAAATATCTAAATATTTTAGGTTTAATCATAGCATTACTGTTTTATTTTTAATAAATAATATAGAACTGATTATTACATACTAATTTAATGAGAACTGAGTGTTCTCATTCTTATAGAAATTCTTGTCATGTGTAGATTAAATATGGTAAAAAACATTCAAAGTTTCAAAATTTTGGCATAATTAGTTAAGGAATTTTGTGAAAGTGTACAGGGTTTTCATTTAGCTATTTGGCATAATAAACATATGCATAATTATTAGAAACTTATTCACTCTGAAAGCATTAACTTACTCAGGGCATGACAGCAATTTTCATGAATGGAGCACAATTAATTTTCATGAATGCAGCATAATTAATTAATCATGTACTATTTATGCCCAATCCATACTTAGCTGTGAGTTAATCTGTTTTCTCACAGCAGAATTCTATCAGATATTTAAAGATCTGCATCCAATACTACTTAATTTATTAAAAAATATAGAAATGGAGGGAGAACTGCCAAATTCTTTCTATGAAGCCAGCATCACTCTCATACCAAAGACATGTAAACATACAAACAAAAAAGAAAACTACAGACCCATATCCTTAATGAACATAGATGCAAAAATTCTCAACAAGATACTTGCAAACTGCATACAGACACACATCACAAAGATCATCCACCATGATCAAGTTGGCTTTATGTGAGAGATGCAGGGGCGGTTCAATATACGTAAGTCAATAAACATCATAAATCATATAAATGGACTCAAAGACAAGAACCACATGGTCATCTCAATAGAGGCAGAGAAGGCCTTTGACAAAATTCAACATGCATTTATGTTCAAAGTCCTAGAGAGAATTTGACAGGAGGAAACATACCTC
>NW_008352267.1:7310153-7311910 GCF_000622305.1 Nannospalax galili | reverse complement strand
GACATCATTTTAAATGGAGGAAAAACTGGAAGCATTCCCATTGAAATCAGGAACCAGACAAGGCTGTCCACTATCCCCACTTCTCTTTAACATAGTGCTTGAAACTCTTGCAAGAGCAATAAGACAAGAGAAGGAAATCAAAGGAGTCATAATTGAAAAAGGAGAGATCAAATTATCCCTTTTAGCAATGATATGATATTATATCTAAGGGACACCAAAAACTCCTCCTCAAAACTCCTAGAAATTATTTACACGTTCAGTAAAGTGGCAGGTTGCAAAATAAATCTACAAAAGTCTATAACCTTTCTATATACCAATAACTAGCAATCAGAGAAAGAGCACATGGAAACACTCCTGTTCACAATAGCTGCAAAAATAAAAAATAAAATATCTTTGAGTAAACCTGAGCAAAGACATTAAAGAGCTCTACAATGAAAATTTTAAATCTTTAAAGAAAGAAATTGAGGAAGACATCAGAAGATGGAAGGAGCTCCCATGATCATGGATTGGAAGAATTAATATTGTGAAAATGACCATCCTACCAAAAGTCATATATAGATTCAATGCAATGCCAATCAAAATCCTCATGACGTTTTTCACAGATTTGAAAAAAACTATCCTAAGATTCATATGGAAGCACAAAAGACCTGGGATAGCCAAAACAACCCTGAGCACTATGAGCAATGCTGGGGGGGGGGGATTACTATACCAGATTTCAAGTTTTATTAACCAGCTATAGTCATAAAAACAACATGGTACTGGCACAAAAATAAACCTATAGACCAGTGGAACAAAATTGAAGACCCAAATATGAGCAAATGCAATTTCTGCCACCTGATATTTGACAAAGGTTTCAAGAACTTAACTGGAGGACAGAGAGCATGTTCAGCAAATGGTGCTGGCAAACCTGGATCTCCACTTGTAGAAGAATGAAACTAAATCCTTATCTTTTACCATGCAAAAAAAGTCAATTACAAATGGCGCAAAGACCACAATATAAAGTCTGAAACTCTGAAACTATTAGAAGAAAACATTGGGTAAAACCTACAAGACACAGGTATATGAAAGGATTTTCTAAACCGGACATCAATTGCTCTGGAAACAAGGGCGAGAATTAATAAATGAGACCACATTAAACTAAAAAGCTTCTTCACATCAAAGGAGACAACCAAGGAAGCAAACAGAAAACCCACAGAATGGGAGAAAGTCTTCACCAGCGACACATCCGACAGAGGTTTAATAACCAGAATTTATAACAAACTCAAAAAACAGAGAACCAAGACAAGAAGCAACCCAATTAAAGATGGACTAAGGAGCTGAATTGAGAGTTCTCAAAGAAGAAGATGGCTATGAAACATCTTAAAAGATGTTCAACATCACTAATAATTAGGGAAATGCAAATTAAAGCCACTTTATGATTTCACCTCACCACAGTCAGACTGGCTAAGATCAAGAAAACAAATGATATCAAATGTTGGAGAGGATGTGGGAAAGGGGAACACTCATCCACTGCTGGTGGGACGGCAAACTGGTTCAACCTCTATGGAAAGCAGTGTGGAGAAGTCTTAAAAACTACAAATGAACCTTTCATTTGACCCAGTTATACCACTCCTTGGCATGTACCCAAAGAACTTATACTATTGCAGAGACACATGTACATCCATGTTTATTGCTGCTCTTTTCACAATAGCTAAGAGATGGAAGCAACCTAAGTGTCCCTAAATTGATGAGTGGATAACGAAAATGTGGTTCCATTT
>NW_008352267.1:7306656-7310097 GCF_000622305.1 Nannospalax galili | reverse complement strand
TGGATCCTAGAACCAGACTCTGATAAGTATGCAACCAGACATAACTACAGGAACCAGGATAATGGAAAGGAAACAGGGAGGTAAATGAAAGAAATAACCTGAAAGAGAAGAACAGTAGGAAACAGGCCTTAATAAGGGAAATATGGATAAAAATTGCATTAGTTTAAGAGAGGGGGGAGGGAAGGGTATACAAGGAACCTAATGGATAAAGGAAAAGAAGGAGCTCAAGAGAGGTAAGAGCATAGGAGAAGGGTATTAGTAAGGGAGAAAAGGGGGAAATGGGGGCACCTCAAGTGGGAAAACCATGATGGAGAAGTGAGACAATGTGAGAGATAAATAATGCCTAGCTAGTTTTGAACCCAGAGAGAGCCATATTACTCTACAACCTACTGACAAATTATACATAGCAGATCAAGAAATCTATGTCTAGGTAAGGTTTACCTGAGAACAACTGGTCTTTCCCCAAGATTTATCCACATGACACACAGTAATTAAAAATACCAGACTGGTGGAACTAACCTTCTTGGGTGTTTAACAGGCATACTTTGAGGTCTATAATAATTTGGTCAGAGGGACATAAAGGACACTCTTTGCTCCTTGCCCTCCTAGGTCGACTAGTTCCAGGGGACTATGAGCATCTCTCAAAATGTCCTATAATGGTGGTGGGTCACCTGTCCTCTTGATCAAGGAGGCCGAGAAGACCCCACCAGATGGACTTGAACCACTGTCCAGTCTATAAAGAGGAGGGTCAACACAGAGGCATCATTTCCTCCATGTTTCCAAGCGAAGCCAACCATGGTTGAGCAGGACCTTTTTCTTATCTTCACATATGTAGAACTGATGAAAGAAAGGAGCCAGGTGCTTTCCAAGCCCATGTGACCCGTGTTGAACAGGTCCTCAAACGACCTTAAGAGTAAAAATAAATCAGTTTATCTGGTCCAACTGTATGGCCTTAAACACCCAAAAGGAAATTATAACCAGAGATTAAATGGGCCAACATAACTTCATAAGACTCCATATGTATAACTAAAGGCTACATAACAAGCAACAATGCCAGACAAGTGATACCTTCTTTTGAGTTACTGGCCATGGTGGCCAAAGGGATTTCCAAATTGTAACCCAGCATAGAACTGGGAAAATGAACAGCAGACCCCAATCTTATCCAAAGAAATATAGACAAGTGATTACCACTAGATGAGAAACAGCTGACCCTCCTAAAACAAAGCCATCTAGATAGGATGAGTACATTCACCACAAGGGCATGTAGTGGGCAATGGCTGGAGGTGCTGACAACACAGCAGACAGTAGCAGGGATATCAGAGTTTAAGGGCTCTAGTGGTGTTAGGGAGGCTATGGGAGGGTGTTACCTGTGAAGTGAGTGTATAAATAAATTTTTTGAAAAAGAAAAAAATTAATTCTTCAAAGCATAAAAATTTGCTCCTTAATAATTGGTGGATGTGAAAAACATTACCATTGAAATCTACCTGATGACTTCACATCCATGCTCAGATGCCAAGGAGCTCAGATCGACTGACTAGTAATAATTAGATATATAGAGATTAAAAACACATGTGCATCTTAGTGTCAATTGTATTAAAAATGAATTTTTCTGTATGAAATGTTTAATAATGAAATGGAGATCTTTTGTAAACTTTAAAACCTCATTTAATTTTATGTCTTATAGGGTTTATATTCAGTAAAATATTGTATAACTGTATTAATTCAACTGTAAACCTAAAAATTTACAGCCAATTTTTAAAGAGATGCATCTTAGCTCTGGAAATTGTTATTGAACATGTCAGTGCTGTTGTAATGAAATGCTTCTTCTAATTATATGGTTATTAAATAAATAATTTTTTAAAAGTACATAATTAATAAGCATATTTATACCAGAAAAAAAATGCTTAGAAATTAAGACAATCACAAACCATAGTGAAGATCATAGTTAGGAGAGTATTCTGTTAGCATTGTTAAGGAGCATCTCTTGATAGTACAAACTGAGTTCACAGGCATCAATATTGGGAAGCTATTTTCAAACAATTTAAATTTAATACTTATATCATTGGCTGCATAGTATTCCTTTGTATGTATAGACAATCAGATGCCCACATAGACTTCTATTGCTTGAAACCTAGGTTAACTTTTCTGTGATGTGGTGGATCAGAAGCACACACAGTGTAAGGCTGTCCCATAATACAATTGTTTTCCTAAGAATCTACATTTAAAATATGTGTGCTGGGGCTGGAGAGATGGCTCAGTAGATAAGAGCACTGACTGCTCTTGCAGAACAGCCGGGTTCAATTCCCAGAACCTTTGTTGCGGCTATGAACCATCCTTAACTCCAGTTCTAGGGGAACTGAAGTCCTCTTCTCACCTCTGTGGCATTGCGTGACATGGGTGCACTCACTTACATGTAGGCAATACACTCATACAAATAAAATAAAAATAATAAAGAAAATATTTTTAAAAATAAAATATATGTGCTATATGTGCCATGTAATTATTTCATATTTATAATCATGTAATTAATGTTCATATGCTTTATGTGTGGCTTTTAATTCTGCATATAAATATGCATAGTTATTCCAGAAAACATATTTGTCAACTCTTATATATAAGCCAGTACTACTTATTACTTTTAATTTTGACTAATTGAACAACCAAAAAGATATTTTATGCTTCAAATTTAAATTGCTGTTTTCTGAATATCACTGTAGGTGACCATATGGGGCAGTTCCTCTCCCTCTAAGTTCAGTAGGTCCAGTTTAGGTATTTTTGTGCGGATAAAACAAGTTTTTTCCTCATGCCTACACTTACCTACTTGTTTCCCATTATTGCACACTAATTTAGAAATGGGGACAGCATGCACAAGACCCATACTATCTCAATCAGACAAAAACCCAGCACAGAACAGGGGAAATGGGCTTCAGGCCCCAACCTGAGACAAGGAACTATTGCCAATTTGACCTCTATGACCTTGAGAAGATCGCATCTTTCCAGTTTCAGATTCCCCATGTTCAGAATGGCTGGGCTGGATGAGGTGAGCCCTGAGAACCCTTCTTTCTCCACAGTTTACTGCTAGGAGAGAGAGAGTTGATCTTCTTTAAAGGAGAGACTCTAGATAGGCTGACTAAACTACAGTGGATGAACTTGCACTGAGGTATACCTAGGTACTAAAACTTGACCAGATAGACCTGAGGTCTGGTGGAGTTTATGGGGGGTGCGGATGTGGGAGGGTGTCTAAATATATTTAGGATTTATTGTATAAAATGCACAAAAACTCAATAGAATGTCCATATTCATTAAAAAGAGATGTTTTCTAGTAGTAAAATAAATTCTAGAAGCAAAACTTTTGCCTGATGTGGATGAAGACTCAGGAGCATAGGGTAATGAAAACCTTATGCCTTCTCACTTACTCTCTGGTAGATGCCAATGGGAAAC
>NW_008352267.1:7273028-7305872 GCF_000622305.1 Nannospalax galili | reverse complement strand
TGAGGTGAACAGCCCTAAGTGACACATCTAAAATGTAATCTCTATACCCAAGACTCAGGGATCATTAGAGAAGATAGGATGGAAAAAAATGTGAGAACCACAGGGACAAGACACCTGCTGCTAGTTAATGCATTCTAGACATGATAGTGAAACTCTACCAATTAACTCATCATAATCTTCCACAATTTCAACAGCAGTTATGAATAGCCACTCTCTTGTAAAGGACTTATGCATTTTCTGTGTGGGAGATCTGCCTGCTTTAATTTTCCTGACAAGAATGGAGCTATAATTTATCCCAATTCCCATTTGAGACTGGAGATGTATTTCAGTTGGTATAGTGTTTGCCTGGCATGTATGAATTTCATGGTTTTACCTTTAGCACTACATAAACCTGGCCTTCTGGAACATTGCTGTGCAACATGTAATACCATTATTTGAGAAGTGGAGGAAGAGGGTTAGAAGTTCAAGCTCATCAAGGGCTACATAGGGAGTTTCTGGCCAGCCTGGGCTACATGACTCTGCCTCCAAATAATAAACGAAACTCACCTTCCACTTATTTCTCAATTTTCTTTTAGCAGTAAGTGCAGGCATCCTCTTAAGATAATTTTTCCTGTTTTTATATGCTTAAAGATTATTATTTGCTGTAACACAGTTTTGTCATAATCATAACATTTACAATAGTATTAGATAATTCTGTATTTGAATTCTTCTTTGGGACTACAGTAATTAACATTACACCTGATGTAATATTCAGTGACTGTTGAATGCATGCACAGTTATTATAATATAAATGATTGCAATGTCTTTGATAAAAAGAAAAAAGTGCTCGTATGACATCTGGTGCAGTGATGTAAATACAATATGTGACTGAATTCATAGGTGTTTTCAGAAATGAATTAACAACCATACAATCTTGGAACAATTGTACACCATAAATAATTACTGGCTCAATTTAACCTCTATTCTTTATTTTCATTATCTCTAAATAAGTAGTCTACTGCATGCAGTAATTGATTCACTTTGAATCATTCATTACTTAACTTCATAAGTATTAAGAATATTTTCACTGCTGCATATCAAGGTAAAACCTTGTTTTATTATATCACTTTTATTGATCAAAATAATATTAAATAGCTTATGTTTCCTAACTATTCATTTCAGAAAACTAAAAATTTTAAATGTAAACTTAATTTGAAATATTTGGAGGGTTCAAAGAAATAAATGTAAAAAGGTGAGAACAGGGGCTGTAAAGATGGCCCAGTGGTTAAGAGCACAGACTGCTCTTGTGGAAGACCTGGGTTCAATTCCCAGCACACACATGGTGGTTACAAACCATCCTTAACTCCAGTTCCAGGGGAATCCAAAGCCCTCTTCTGACCTCTGCAGCATTGCACAACATGGGTGCACTCACATACATGCAGGCAATACACTGTTACACATTAAATAAAAATAATAACTAAAATATTTTTTAGATGGTGAGAACAGCCAAAAAGACAAGTAATAGCCAGGCTGAAGTACTCAGAGATCTGTTTTCAGCATACAGACAAGCATGTGTAGTATTGGATTCTAGCACATGCAACAAAAGAAACACTCAAGTGCACATATGAAATGAATACATTATCAACCAGTATAATTCTGAAGGTGAAAACTTAGCTTTACAGGGCACAATAAGCCCAGGAATAGTAAACCAGTAGGAAAAATTTAAGGAAAAAAAAGATATTAGGTTACTATTAACTATCCCAACATGTTCATCTATAAAAGTGAAAGCATAACTTATGGTAGACCAATATGGTAGATAACTTCTTCAGCAAGTTAACAAAGGACTGTAAGAAATATATATCTTTTAAAAAGATCTGCATTTCATTTTTAAATATTCTACAGAAAAACTAATTGTTTTTGCTAATAACACTTAGATTTTGGTGCATGCATTCTAATTTGTATGCATCTGATTAGTACAAGTCATGGTCAGTTGCACTCGGATTCTTGGCACCTGTGTATGGATATAAAGTCATCAGGCAGATTTCAATGGTAATGTTTATCACCTCTACTAATTAACATGATGTAAATTTTTATGCTTCATCCTCAAATATAAATCATTTTTTAATTTGTTGATTATTTTGTGTGTATATCACACAGAACATCCCAAACAATCTTATTCATCTATATACCCTCTTCCCAGATGGCATCCTCTCATATCCCCTACCACTAGAGCCCTTATACTCTGTCATCCCTGGTACTGTTCACTGTGCTATCTGTACCCCCAGCTGTTCCCCATTACTTGTCCATCTGGTGAATCTAGTCCGTCTATCTGGAGGTCTTGTTTTAGTAAGGTCAGCTGTTCCTCATCTAGCAGCAATCAGTTGTTAATATTCCTTTAGATAAGACTGGGATCTGCTGTTTATTTTCCTAGTTTTATGCTGGGTTACTATCTGGGAGTTCATTTGGTTACTCTGGCCAAAAACTCAAAAGAAGGTATCGCCTGTCTGGCATTGTTTCTTGTTATATAGCCTTTAGCTTTAAAAAATTATATAGGCCACTTTAATATTTGGTTATATTTTCCTTTTGGGTATTTAAGACCATATAGCTGGCCCAGATAAACCAACTTATTTTTACTCTTAAGGCTGTTTGATTGTTCCTCAGGGGTCACATGGGCTTGGGAGGAGCCCCTGGCTCCTTTCTTTTACCAGTTCCATCTATGTGAAGATAAGTCAAAGGTCCCGCTCCACCATGTCTGGATTTGCTTGGAAGCATGGAGGAAGTGTTTCATCTTTGTTGACCCTCCTCTTTTTAGACTGGACACTGGCTCAAGTCCAGCTCATGGGGTCTCCGTGGCCTCCTTGATCAAGAGGACAGGTGACTTACCACAGTTACAGGACATTTTAAGAAATGCTCATAGTCCCCTGGAACTAGTAGACTTAGGAGGGCAAGGAGCAAAAACTATCCTTTATGTCCCTCTGACCAAATTAGAATAGACCTCAAAATATGTCTCTTAAACATCCAAGAAGTTTAGTTCAGTCTGGTATTTTAATTACCATGTGCCATGTAGATAAAGCTTGGGCAAAGGCAAATTGTTCTCAGGTAAACTTTGCCTAGACATATATTTCTTGATCTGGTATCTATAATTTGTCAGTAGGTTGTTGGACTAATATGATTCTCATATGGTTCTTTATTTCCTCTTTTGAGAACTCTCTGTTCAGCTCCTTAGCCCATCTTTTAGGTGGGTTACTTCCTTTCTTGATTCTTTTTTGAGTTTGTTATATGTTTTGGATGTTAAACCTTTGTCAGATGTGTTGCTGGTGAAGACTTTCTCCCATTCTGTGGGTATTCTCTTCACTTCCCTGGTTGCCTCCTTTGATGTACAGAAGCTTTTTAGTTTAATGAGGTCCCATTTGTTGATTCTCGACCTTGTTTCCTGAGCAATTGATGTCTGTTTTAGAAAATCCTTTCCTATACCTATATCTTGTAGGTTTTTGCCAATGTTTTCTTCTAACAGTTTCAGAGTTTGAGGCTTTACATTGAAGTCTTTGATACATTTGGAACTGACTTTTGTGCAATGTGAAAGATAGGGGATTAGTTTCATTCTTCTACAGGTGGAGATCCAGTTTTACCAGCACCATTTGCTGAACATGCTGTCTTTCCTCCAGTGCTCATTTAATTTTGTGTCTTACAGGGTTTTTACTGAGTTCAATATTGTATAACTATATTAATTCAACTGTGAACCTAAAAATTTTATAGCCACTTTTGAAAGAGATGTAACTTTGCTCTGAAAATTGTTACTGAGTATGTTAAAGCTGTAATGAAATTCTTCTTCTAGAAAATAAAAAAGAAATATCTATCCTTAACTTTTAAAAATTATTAATTTGTATTTTCTGTGTTAGAATGTTTGTGTGTATGTATCCAAGTGCACCGTGTGTGAGCAATGGCAACAGAGACCGGAAGAAGGTATTGGATACCCTGGAACTGGAGTTACTGATGACTGTTAACCATTATGTGGGTTCTGGAAATCCCTCTGTAAGAGCAGTCTTTGCTTGTAAGTGCTGAGCCATCTCTCCATGCCCATATATAAATATAGATCTAGATATGTATATTGTATAGGAGTGAGGAAAGTAAATTCATGATATTCTTCACAAAAGAACATGATGAATTATGATTATGGGAATTAGGAAAACACACATGGCATGACGTCCCACAAAATAACAAGGGTTCAAGGAGGATCACAGAGGCCAAGAAAATGCTAAGAATATTTTATAGATTTCAGGAGGTAAAAGAGAAATAACAGGTAAATATAACCTGGGATTCTGCATTGGACTCTAGAAAAGCAACAAAAAATGTTAACTGGGGAAAAAATTGTCAAATTTGAATTATTTCTGGAATTTAGCTAACTTTATTGCACTGTATTGGATACCTTCAGTTGTTAACTTGAAATACTTGGGTAGAGGGAACCTCAACTGATAAAATTTCCTCCATTGGATTGGCCTGTATATATACAACCTAGGACAGCTTGCCTAATGGTGGAACCACCCATACTGGGCTAGGACCAACCACATCCCTCAGTAATAATAATAAAAATAATATAAAAATAATAATTAATAAGTAATAATAAAATAACCCACAGACATGGCCACCAGCCAAACCAATGGAGGAAATTCCTCAATTGAGGGTACCTTAATCTAGGTATTTCAAGCTGACAACTGAAGCAATCCAGCAAAATTGACCCCTTGGAACCCAACACACAAACACATCAGTATTACATTTCAATTTTTTTCATTTCTTGTCTCAAGACACAATACTAATATTAATATCACAATATAAAACACTAAATTAAGTTCCAGCTTTTAAAAACTCCGAATACCTTAAAATTTCAAAGTCTCTTTAAAAAGTAAACTGTGGCACCTTTGAAACTCAAAGCAAGTTGCATATTGTCTTATTTCAAAAATGAACTAGGCACACGTACTTAAACCAAGTCAAGCATGGAAAGGCAATGGGGATTCACTCACCATCTTCTGGCTCCAAATAGCTTGGGAAGCTCCACTTCTTTGACTCTTCCATCTACAAGCTTGCCTCATAGGATCATTCTGGCTCCTCACCATACCTGCCACTGCCCATGGTGGTCTCGTAGTCCTGGTATCTCCAATTTGCTGGAGTTTCTACTGAAACTTAGGATGGAACTTCACCGATGGGCTCCCCTGGCTTCTCAGGGTGCAAAGCCTCAGATTTTCTCCATTACCCCTTCAATCTTGAGGAACTTCACTGCAATTGAAGCCACAGCTTCATCAATGGCCTCTCTCAGCCACTCATGTCTTTCACAGGAGTACCACCTGGGAGCCTCTTATATATTGTCAAATTATGATGTAGTTTTATGTGTAGTTTTGGACCCTCTGCACCACAGCTTCTGGGTACTGACTCTGAGGAAATACTTCCTAGAAGATTTCTTGTCGATGATGCTGGTCTCGTGCCACTCACAGCTGAGTTTTTCAGCCCCAGTTGACAGTTAACCCACTAAAACACAAAAGATTTCACTTCCAAAAATTGATCACTCAAAGTATTTCACACAAACATCCCTAATGGAGTCTCTGCTTTCCTTTGAAGCGCCATAAGCCAGGCATTGATAGTCTAAACTTCTTTCAGCATTATCTTCCAAGTTCCTACGGAACAGCTCATGGAGCTCCAAGCACTTCTCCAGTCCAAAGCTCTAAAAACTTCCATAATCCTTCTAGGCATATATATTCAGGTTCATCACAACAATACCGCACTCTCTCGCAACAATTTTTGTCTTATTTTCTTTTTATTGCTTGGATTAAAACACTGACCAAAATCAACTCAAGGAGGAAAGGCTTATTTATTATTTATTTATTTATTTATTTATTATTTATTCATTTTCAAAATGAGGAAAAATACTTTTATTAGTGAATGTCTATAAATTTGAAATCTGACAACCACTGAGTACCTCATTTTCTTTAAAAAAATTTTTTTTGCATTTTTATTGAATTTCCATGTATTTCATACAGAGCCTCTTAACCATCCATAACCACTGGCACCCCCCCCCACTGGAATTCATACTTTCTGTCATTTGTGTTGAGGCCAGTTGTGCCAAGTTAATGTCCCCAGGTGTTTCTCAGTGCAAGTTCAGGGAGGAGTTGCATGTCCATATGGAAATGGAGTCCTACAAGCTCCTGGCACCCTGCTCATTTGAACCTACAGCAATGGTGTCAGCATGTATAAGACCCATGGAAACTCAAGTGGACTGTGCTGGATAGCTACAGCAGCAACTTGACACACCTGGGTAGAGGGAGCCTCAGTTGAAGAATTGTCTCCGTTGTACTGGCCTGTTGCCACATCTGTGGAGTATTTTCTTAATTGTTGAATGATATGGGAGGGCCCAGCCAACTGTGGGTGCTGCCACGCCTGGGCAGGTTGTTCTGTATTTTATAAGAAAGCAGTCGGAACATGGGCCAAAGGAGCAAGCCAGTAAGCAGTGATCCTCCACGGCCTGTGCTCTAGCTCCTGCCTCCAGGTTCCTGCCTTGGGCTCCATCAGTGGTAAACTGTGACTTGGGAGGTGAATAAACCCTGTCCTCCCCAAGTTAGTATTGGTCACAGTGTTTTGTTACAGAAATCAAAGGCAAACTAGAACACAGGCAAAAATATAGCATGGAACTTGGGGAAATGGACAGCAAGCCCCAATCTTAGCTGAAGAAATATTGGCAACTGAGTACTGCTGAGTGAGGAAGAGCTGCTCTTCTAAAGTGAGGGACTCTATATAGGATGAGTAGATCTCAGTAGATGAACTTGCACTGAGGAAAGGGCTTTTAGTATATGACATCTCCCAAGTCACAGGGTCAAAACTTGGAGGCAGTAGCCGAAGTACAGACCACGGAGGAATGCTGATTACTGACTTGCTTCCTGACCTGTGCACAGCCTGCTTTCATATAGAACCCAGGACCAGCTTCCCTGGGGTGATACCAACTGTGAGCTGGGCCCTCTTACATTCCTCAGTAATAAAGAAAATGGCATGCACCATTAATCACTGTACCAGCTTTCCAGTTTAAATGTGCGTGTGTGTGTGTGTCTGTGTGTGTTGCCTCATGAGGATTGAACCAGGGACTCATAAATGCTAGGCAAACACTCCACTGCTGAGTTAGTAAACATCACAATAGGCTCATAGGATCAGATCTAGGAAACCACGTTATTCAAATACACCATTGAAAAGGAATAATTTTCTTTGTTCACATGTGTGTGCTTATTACATGTTTATACCTACATGTTATACAGTTTTTTAAATTTTACATATTTCATGTAGAAAAAAAAATTTATTTTATTTTTCCATTTGAATAAAAAAGTGTGGCTAATAGGACTTTTGCCTGTACATGATCTTAATCAGAACAATGCAATTAATACCATGAGTTTCATAGTTCTAAAGAAATTATAATGTGCTATACTATGTCTCTCTCATGTTGTACCCCTAAAGCCCACTTCCATATTTCCATGCCTTGTTTGCCATTTCCCTTTACCACAGCAGGAAAAGTTTTGAATTATTTATTTTGCTTTACTTCTGAAAATTCTCATGTTCTCCCTACATCAGTTATTTGAAGACCTGCATTTAAAGAGATGTGATATGAGGATTTAAAATTAAAACACTTAATGATAAAAAAGAAAGTAGTCTGGGCCCAGGCCAAGGGAGCAAGCCAGTAGCAAACTTCCATGCCTGTGCTTCAGCTTCTGCCACGAGCTTCTCGTTTGAGCTCCTGCCCTGGCTTCCTTTGATGAAGGACTGAACTGTAAGCTGAAATAAACCCTTTCCTTTCCCAGTTGGTTGTAGTCAGTGTTTTCATTACACCAATAGAAACTAGAACATGCACCGATATAAAGTCTCTGCTCTCAAGAATTGAACTCTGCTTAAGTAAATTCTTGAAATTAGGGGAAGATAAAGGAAATATGTATGTGGCCCCTCAATATTATCATTTGTATATATTCTGTGTGTTTGAAATAATTACTATTATGTCATAAATATACTTTAAAAATCTACTTTATTTACCTTGTCCTTTGGGTTTTCTGGTCAAAAGTATTATAAAACCAAATCTAAATGCTTCACTCTATGTGCAATATAATCTATGGACAGTAATGAATTCATTGCCTCAGTATGTACTCTTCAGAGCAATGATATTCAAAATTATTGCATATCCGATCTAGTTTTAACTCAAATATTTTAAGCACATATGGATTACCTTCCTTAAAATTAACAGGATTGAGAAACACTGAAATAATTCTGTCTCTTAGATATTTTTATCATATTAAGCAAATATTTTCACTTGTGCACAGTTAAACTATAGTTTTTCTTTTATGTGGCATTGCATGAGCAGCTATGTCTACTGTAGTGGTGAAAATGATTGCCTTATGATAATTGTTTGGAAAAAAGTCCCTGATAGATTCAGCATCCATTTTTGTCTTCCTGCTATAATTACTTCCACAATTCTGGAAAACCTCCAAACTTGAGTATAAAATAGCAAAAACTTCTAAGGCATACCCTAAAACTAATATATAGCCCGAGTCTTTGAAACTTCCCACTTATTTTCAAGTTTAAACAAATGCCCATTTAAAAACAAATAGTCACTGCAATTTTCTCAAGGATCAGTTGTTCTCATTACTAACTAGGAAAATAAATTCTCTATTACTCCATAATTTCTTTTGCATGTCTTAAGAAGTATATCAAGCTACCTTTATCTTACTATTTTTTTGAAAAATGAACTAAAAATTACCAAACAAAATTTAACCATAGGATAAAGGAAACATTACCCCACAATTTAGAGTGCTTTTATTATGCCAGAGTACATTGCTGAAGTGATTCTAGCATTCTAAATTGTGGGGTAACACTAGTACAGGAGATCTTGCCTTGTAATTGTATTACCACAATTGAACATTAATTATTAATGCTTTTGTGTCCTTTTCTCTTTGTGGTTTTGTCAGCTGCCTTGACAATATGGGGTAAAAATATAATGGTATTGTGTGTGTGCATATATATATATGTATATATGCAGATAGTTCATTTTCATTCTTCAATAATTTTATTATTTTTATTTTATGTATTTGAGTGCAGTTCCTGCATGTACGTAGGTATCCTGTGTTGCATAGTGTCCATAGAGGTCAGAAGAGGGTGTTGGATCCCCTGGAGTTTCAGATCACTGTCAACTGCATGTGGGTGCTTAGAAATTGAACCCAGGTCCTCTGCAAGGACAGTCCGTGCTTTTAACCACTTTGTTAACTCTACAACCCCTTATTTTCCTTTTATTCTTACAAAGGTGGTTGAAAAAATAAAAAATTAATATTACAGAATCACATTATTAATGATCCTGTTAGCCTAAGATTGTATTACATAGGGATAGTTTAGCTAATCTCCTTCACATGCACTGAGGTTAAACTGTATTTGAGGAAGAAAGTCAAAAGTTAGCACCTCTCTCTATATATAAAATGATGGCTTTATAGTGACTAGCTCTTTTTCTTACATGAGATATAAGAAGGAACATTATTTAACACATTTGATATTCATTTGTTTTTTGACTTAAACATAGGGAATCTTTTTTCCACTGTGCTACACATGGAGGACACGTTGACAGACCATATTTTATCACCTTTACATTCAGAAGTAAAACATCTGTGGAATCATTTGGCCTGAATACAGTTATTTTCACTCCAAACTTCATGGATTTTGATCTCAGAATGAATTTGGCTTCATTATCCTATATTCTTACAATATTATCTTTGCATGCCCCCAAAAGGTCATGTAATCACATCTGTGCATTTTTAGTTAAGTTTAGCATATTTTATGTAAATAAAGAAGAGATAATCTATTTACTTTTTATCAATAATTTGTTTTAACTATATCATATCCAATTCTAAAATATAAACTTATTCTTTCTAATCTTACTAGTATTTTTCACAAGACACTTTGTGGTTGAAAGTGTAAGGCTTAGTAGTACAATTAATGTCATTTTTAAGATTCTAAAAACTTTAATAAAAATGATTAAAAATTAAAAACCTTAATAAAAATAGTCATTTATTTATTCTCATTCCCCTCCTGAAAACTCTGTCTTCTCAACAAACACCTTACTACTTTGATATCTTTTTTCTACTATTTGGACACACTGAGTTTAATTTAGTTGCATGCATGAGCATCAGTGAGGGATTATTTTCCGGACTGTGGGTAATTTATCAATGACTATATAATGGAAGATATTAACACTCCTCCAACACTATTACCTTCGAAATTCCTTCACTGAGGAGTGTGCTCTCACAATTTTCACTTCCGTGCATTATGAAATGGTGACAGGTAAAGTTTTCTGTTGTTCTGTGCAGGTAACCACAGTTGTAGGAATTTCATGAGTACAGTAACTTTCATTTCCAGCAGATGATTTTACAGCACTCCTTCCATATAAATACTAGCACTACTTAACAGACTACTCAACTTTTGACTCTCACATTCTTTCTGCCCGTGTCCTCTTCCATGATGTTCCTCAAGCCATGAAATGTGTGATATAGATGGCATATTTAAGATTCCACACTCCACAGTCTTTTATCTTCTACACTTTGAATAGTTGTGAGCCTCTGTGTTAACTGCTGCCTACTTCAAAAAGAATCCTTTTTTGAAGGCTGAGATTAAACATAAAATATTTAGAAAGCAGCTTGCCTCCATGTCCATTTAGTAAAACAACCTTAAGTAAGCTCCTCCCTCCCCCTAAGACCTAGGTCCTCTTCAGTCAAGGGCTTTTGACCAGGTTTAGATTAGAAGGCATGAGTTTTCTCCAACTGGATGGGCCTCAAAGTAAATCTGGTTAGTTTATTTTACCAAGCAGATTAAGTCATTATTGGAGCTCCTGGGGGTCAGAACCGGTAAAATCATTGATTACTCCCCCCATCATTCTTGTAAAAAATGAATCTTTTAACAAGATCTGTGTTTTAGTGTATTCTGAAATAATGAGAGCTTGTCTCACACACATGCGTGCACATACATTTAATTGATCCATAAACACAGTACATTGTGTCCCAAGCTTTATAGATATTCTTTAAAATAGGTGAAAATGGGAAGGTCAAGGTTAGGTATACATGCCAAACCATAACTCTAATTTACATGTACCTCATAAATCTATAAAGAAAATACAGCTTCCTTGATGAGTTTCAGTATCTTGACTTGAAACAACTAACTAAGGGAACCATTTATGATTGTATTTCTTGGTTCCTTCTACAATATAATTATGACAAGAAGGACTATCAATTATCTTATATCCATACATGATATACTTATAAATAAGTCATTATAACAATCTTTTACCTACATAGATTGTTCTATACTTCTTAAAGAATGTATTGAAGACTCTGCACATAGCAAAAATTTCCCCTGAATATGGTGTTTCCCATTCTACAATAAGCCTCACGGTCAGTATATGTTTATAGATGTGAAACAAGTAGTGCTAGAATAGAGAAACTTGAATCATTTAAAAGAGAAACATAAATAGAAATTCATTTTCTTTCTTGAAGATGTGGTAATGCATCTCTCTCATTAAGTAATGTAAACCTAAATATCAAAAGAAGAATGAGATATAAAATATAAAATCAACTCATCATTATTTAATGGGATCACCATGTCCCTTTATGCCTTTACCTGATATTGGATGGGATTGGAAAGGCAGTGTAGATCTCTGCTCCTTACAGGAAAGACCAAGCTGCAGTGACAGAAAATTCTTTTTTCTCTCTTTGCAGTCTCTCCAATCAATAGAAGTAAGCACTGTAGTGTCCAGCTTTTAGGTTATCTTTGGAACCTGGTGCTGAATGATTCACTACATGTCTCCATCCCAATTGTCTTATGAAGGAGCAGAAAGCCCTCTGGTAATCTTGAGTTTCTTTCATTTCCTTCAGCAAACAGACCACTTGCTGGGTGAAAATAAGAGGCATTCATCATGTTATGAACTCCTTCGGTATAATTACTTACATTATAATTAGTTATATTACATATGGTCTTTCGGGATCTGAAGAACTGCAGAAAGAAAATGGTAGAGCAACAATCCTATCTTTCCTTAATTGGTACATTTGAAAAATACAAAGCTCTCTGCCATCTCAGGTATCCTACGGTTAATAGAGTCTTCCACATTTCCATAGATTTTGCAACATATTGACTATATTGGGGTGTAGTACTAAAGTTAATGTACAATAAAGTTCTACTAAGATTTTATCCTGGTATCAAGAGTTTAATTTACAGTTGATAGTCAATGCTGAATATTGAACTTCAATATTAAAGTTGACTAGATATTAACTATTTCAACTAGTTCGAATTTTTTCTGTGTAGTATATTTGCTTTAATTACCACACATTACTGCATAATCACAGCATTGCATAATAACCACAATCTTTTGCCTACAAAATTGAATGATCTGTTTTCTTATCACAGTCCATTTCATAGATGGTCATTACTTCAGTGGAAGTCTGGTGTTCTTACCTACTGAAGAAAGAAACTATTTTAACATTTAAAAAATACTTAGAAGAGACTAAGAGGCAGCCTAGTATTCAATAGTTCCTCTCCCTTTCTAGAGTTATTTTGAGTTGTTTTCAGAAATCTTCTATGTTTTAAATTCAGGAACTTCAGAAGCTTAAACAGTTTTGTGGTTTTCCTCAGCAAACTAAGAATGCATTCTTGAAAAATACATAATCTTAAAGGAGGAATATGTATGTTTGATGGATTTTAACCAATATATAATGTGTTTTAGTACTAAAATATATTGTATAAATAACTAATGTCAGTGATTGAAAACTTATTATCAGACCATTCCTCTAAATGAAATACTTCAAATGTTAAATCATCATATTTTTAGATTATAAAAATAGGAGATCAGATTAGGCAGAAAGCTGAATTCTTCTATGAAGTTATTGCATGTTTAAGATTTTATAATTTAATCATTTGATGCATCTTCTTAACACATCTGAGTAATGAGACTCATATTTATATTGTTTTGAAAGAATTGATTGAAAATCCTATATATTTTTTATCTCTTTTCTTTACCTTATTCATCCTACTTTCTCAAATATGCTGGCCCACAGCCGTTTCCTAGTCTCTTAGTATAAAGCCATGTTATCAGACTCTATTCAACTTCAACATAAAGTCACGCCACTTGATACTGCAGACCTTCCGCATAGGCTTGGCACATTCTACTGCTTCCCCATTACTAGTTTAGGATTCAGGTAAAGCGCCAGGCTGCCAAATGGGATAAGATACAAAATCCAGAAAAGTAGAGGAGTTAAGAGCTAATAGTTTATGGGCTATAGGGAGTAGCTAAATCATCTTTCCTTTCCTCTCTTTATTAAATCCTTTCAGTGTTTTCTAATCTTCCTCTGTAGAGATTTCTCAAGTTTCTGTGAGGGAGCTTGTCTTCTTCATGAGCAATTGCCAACTAAATAATACATTACCTTGCTGGAGAAAAAGACTGAGAAGAAATAAGAGTAAAGTTCTCTAGTGATATCAGAGGAGAATATCTGGATGATTAACAGACAAGTACCATTGCTAGTTTTGCACCTAAACTATCAGAGGGAAACTGAGGGAGGTTTGTTTGCATGTTGTTGTGTGGGACTAACTTTTAAAACCGAGGACAGTCTGTAATTTCAAATTTTTCTGGGAAAAACAGAGATCTACTAGATAGTATAACTTATTGTAGAAAACCCACAGACAAGATAAGACATAGAAGGAAATGTGAAGGACTATTTGTCTGGTAAAGTAAGATACAGTTGACCTTAAATAAACAAATTAACAAAATATGGAATAATAAAGTTCTTTAAGTATGTGCTTTGATATAGCTAAACATAAGTATTAAAATTATCCAATTGAAAAACCATTTTAGATCTTTTTTTTAGTTTATTCTGGATGATTTCTCTTTATTCAATTTAATTCTCTTTGTTTAAATCCTCAAATTTAACCAAAATATATTTCACATTTCAAACATATTTCCTTTACTATAAAGCAGTTCTCTAGATGGCTGTACTTTGAACATTATAACAAATCATGTTTTCAAAATAGACACTATTTATTATATGCAAATTAAAATATACCTTGTTTTCAAATGGAAATCATGTAAAAAAGTATCATTTTTAAAGGAGTTACTCAGGATAGAATGACCACGCTCCAGTGGATGAACTCACCCTGAGGGTCATTTGTTTATACAAACTTTTCCCAATAGGTCTTAACATGTAAGACAGAATGCCTGGAATCTTGTAGGAGGGTTGCGGGGCTTAAGATAGGGGAAGGGGTCTAAATATGATTAAGATTGTATAAAATACAAAAAAAATTAATCAAAGTATATTGAAATAAAGTACTTTTTTCTTAGGTTTTGGTGACTTATCTCTTTGCTCAGTTTTTCTTGGGCTTATGCACAAGATGGAGCCCACAAATGAATGGTTTATTGTTTCATTTTCCTATTTAGGCCAAATTTTGACTCTCCATCCTCAGGAGCAGGGCCTAAAGGCTGAACATGAAAAGTTTTGAATTCAATTTGCATATGTGTCTAGGTTATATAAAACTTTAGACTTACTACAGAAATTGATGAACCTATAACTTGCATTTATTTGTTTAGTTAAATACTATTTTTGTAGCTATTTTGGGTTGGCTGGCCTCAAATTTGCAATCTCCTTGCCAGAAGCCCCTGAGTTCTAGGATTACAGAAATGTACAGTCACAGTCAGATTTTAACTTACTTTTTTAAAAAATTATTCCAAAGAAAGGCAATTTTTGATACATTTTTCTAGAAATACCTTCAAGCAGATTATATAAAAATATATATACAATGAAGTTTAAGGGGGGAAAATAGGAATAAGTTGAAACCAAAGACCAAACGCTTTGCCAACATGGGGTCAAGGTCATCTTTGGTGGAACATGAAGGTTTCCATTAGCTCTGTTTTTTTTTCCTGTTTTTTTTTTTTTTTTTTAAATCCCAATGAGTTTATTGGGCTTGGGTTTGCTCACATAGCATAGGGTTGGGGTTTATTTAGAGAAGAGTGGGTATCCCCCTATTTACAGCTGTGCTGCAAAATCCACACTCAAATATGGATCCTGTGACTTCCCGATAACTGAACAAAATGATGAGAGAAGTGCCTCATGGTGCTCTTGGCTTATGTATCTTTAACCCCTCCCCCACATGCAGGTAAGGTCACCTGATTAGGTGGGGAGTAACTGATGCCCCCATCAACTCCTTGATGAGAGTGGGAAGGAGGTGTGACTATAGTTTGCCAGCACGATGGCCAGAGGACACTTCCAGGTAACACTCCCCTCTTCCTCTAGATCTTACATTCTTTCTGCCAACCACTTCAGCAAAAGTCCCCGAGCCTTGAAGGGGGTGACAGATGTGGGATGATCTTCCTCCCTTTGTGTCAAGGCACTGAATTTTCGCATCTCTGCATCATCTGTTTACATGGGCTGTTAGCCCATTTCAGTGGGATTCCAACTAGTATAAAAACATAAACAGCAAGAATCAAGAACATCTAGGCAATGACTGCTGTAGTAACTAAACCTATGAACCTATGGGCATAAACACAAATGCTTGGACAGTACTTTAGCGAGTGCATTACATCCATCTAACAAAACAATTACAGTGGCTTCCCCACTGGGGCCTACATCCTCCCCTGACACAGGGGTTTGGTCTGATCTTCAGTACCAGATGTGTGTTCCACCTTGAGGAACAGGCATTATATCCAATTGAAAATGTGCTGGTTGTACATACGCTAGACATGCCAATATTGCACCAGCTGGAACGTCTTGTTTGGTATGTTGATAATGCAGCACAGGGTCCGTCTCTTATACTAAGTGAAGTAACATAGACTCACAAAAACCAAAGATGTATGTTCTCCCTCATTAACAGATCTTAGCACCAAATTCTTGTGAGTGCATATCCTCATGTAACTGCAGGAATAAGGACTATGGAAGGGAACCAGGGAGGTAAAGGGAAAGAAGGAACAGAGAGAAAAGGATAGTAGGAGACAGGTGTTACTAAGAGAGAATATGCAAAAAGGAGGTAGTTAAAGGGGAAAGGGAAAAGGAGTGTTATACAAAGAACTATGGAAATAAAGGAGGAAAAATTCTCCCAATACACAGAAAAACAAAATAAATAAAAGAAACCCTACTCCTACTGAGATGAAAAAAGCCCTACAAGAAGCCATACAGTTATCAAATGAAAATACAAGCTCCAGAGGTGGGTTTCCCACCTATGAACCAGAGGGACCCTTGGAGTTCCCAAAACATTAAAGGCCATTGCAAATAATGTTGGTTCTAAACCAACATTGGTAAAACCCTACTGTGGAAGACTCCACATGATGTGGGAATAGGAAAGAGAGAAATCAAGCTTGGACTAAGCTGGAAACTCCCTGCTACTGGACAGTGGCTTTCATAGTGCCAGAAGGCGATATGCAAACAACTGGGGGAGAACTATACCCTATAATTCTGCTTTAAACTTACTCTTATTGGGTGAATATCTAGTTTTAAAAATGATAAAATTTGCTTCTCAGATACTAAGACTCATTACAACTACCATATAGACAAGTAATCCTCGACAGTGTCAACCACACACTACTTTCAGTTATAAAGAGGGAAGGAAACCAAGGGATGGGCATCTTGTCTTTATTTTTCTCTTTGAATAAATGTCATATTTTCAGCAAAAACAGGACACAGAGAAGAAAAGAAATAAAGACACCAAGAGAAGACCACAGTATCAAACCAAAGCATAATTCTGAGTAAACACAGATGACTTAAGCCAGGTAATAAAATTCTTCATCTCATACAAGTCATAATTTCCAGAAGAGAAAGCTATGAAAAGGAAAGTTGAACAGTACATAAACTGGGTAGTGCCTATCAGAGATCTTTTACATATAGTCAAGTATCTTCACCTAAATGGAAGCAAGGCAGACATAATAAAGTTGTATTTTAGGAGGGGTAACATTAAGGTGTAGAATTAGGAATGATCAAGTTAGAAAGGGATCTGTATTTTATTTGAAATCCTTCATTTTTATAGAATCAGATAGCTTAACTCCCACTATTAAGAAAAGCTTTACCATGGAATTTACTATACTTTTTTCATATTGTCTTTTTTTTTCCATTTCTACTCTCAGATTTCCTTCTATTGTTGCAAAACTGCCTTCCTTTTATTTTTCATTTTCTTGTAAAAACACAAGCTGGATGCAGTTGTACACACCTTTCATCCCAGCACTCTGAGGCAGAGGTTGGAGGAACTCTGTGATATTGAGGTTAGGCTGAACTACATAGGGAGTTCTAGGCTAGCTGGAGCTACAGGGAGATCCTATCTCAACAACAACAACAAAGAAAATAAACATACAAAACCCCCTTCATGTTTTCTTCAAGAATCCAGAAAAATAATTTGAACATGAAATGCCACAGACCAGAAGTATATTTTTCTTCTCTCCTTAAATTTCCTTAGAATAAGGCATGACATGATCTCGAAATTATTTATGGATAATTCCTTTCAAAGGCTGTATAAGCACAAACTAAATGGAAGTCATTTTGTTGCTAAAGACCCAAAGATGATTCCCTTAGTCTTCACTTTAATAAACCGGTGTCTTCAAAGCTTGAAATCTATCAGATACTATGATAATGTATATACATTGGTTTAAATATGGTTTATAAATTCCAGAAATTGAATATGCTGTCATAAAATATATATAAATGTGAATGAAACTGTAGCTTCTGTTTTGCATTTTATATATTAAAATTCTTAATTGTTTGCCTCAAAATCAAAAGAATTCTGTATTTAAGTGATTTTTGAGAGTCTCATGCACAAGAAAGTAATAATATAAACAATAAATTTAAATTTCTTTCACTATTGTTATGCAATTCAGACCTTAGTTTATCATGTGAAATGCAATATATCATAAATATACATATGCATTGGTAATTTTAATATTAAACTGATTAATTTTCTAATGAAATAATGAATTTGACATTATATCTGAAAATATACCTAAAGAAATTGTGTCAACAAAAGTGCTTCCTCCAAATTATACAGATAGTAATTGAAAAGTAAATTAAATGTGACTTTTTTCTTCTCACATACATGTTGTTTTCTGGATATTTCTTGCCTCATTACACCTCATGTACTTTACAAGAATGTGAGCTGGCTTATAGCGTTTTGTTTTTAGAACCACACAATTTTTTTTCATATTAACAGAAAGTAGAATTTTGCCTACAACAAAAAACAGAGCCCAAAACATCATTAATATGTTCATGTATTAATGACTAATCTTTTCTAATGCTGATGGCTATACATTCTTGGCCATTTCTGCTGGAAAATTCTTTCTTTTTAAATTAACACTATTTTTAATTGTTTTCCAACACCTTCCTCACACACCTACATTATACCTTCCATAAGCCAATTACACAAGAAGTTCATCAGTTCCTGTCTTTGAATTCCCATTGTTCATATTTGCATCTTCATTTTGCACTATACCACTACTTGGTCATTACCCTGTGGCACCAAGAGTTAGAAATGTTAAACATATTACAAGTTCAGTTTTTTGGGTGAATGTAAATTCTTCTCAAAATGTCTTCTCTACCAAGTTGAATGAGCTTCTCATTCACTTTTGTGTATTCAGATATTCCTGGTAATGTAATACCACTCATCCATGACTTGAATAACAGTAAGTTTAAATCTTGATCCATCCTTCATCAGATTTGTGACCTCAGCTCAAAGACTTCTAAGGCTTTGGAAATTGCCAAGATTTGTTTCCAGTACCTGGGAAGGCAGAGACAGGTGGATCCCTAAGGATAAATGCCCAAACCAGTTTAGCCTCTTTCATGAGTTTCAGGCCACTGAGAAACCCTATATCAAATAAAAAGGTGGACAGATACACATCCATCCACACACTCAAGCCTGTAACACAAACAACAAAGAAAAGAATGCCAGTTTTCGAAAGGTATAAGTTACAGTGTTTGGTAGCATAACATGAATCCTATTATTTTCAACCTTTCATTTTTCTCTAATGTTAGAATGACAGAAAGTCAGAAGGTCAACACACTCTTCCCATATATCCTCTGTAGTTACCACTAAAATAATAAAACTGTATGAATTTTTACAGCTGCACAATCATGAGTACATATTTATTCATTTATAGTTCTGAATTAATCTCACCGGCTACAATCCACGTGGCAGTGAGGTTGTTGTTTTTCCTTGAAAATCTACAGGGGAATAAAAATTTTTCCCTTGTCCAACTTCCGGGGAACCACCTAAATGCCTTAGCTTATATTCCCTTTGTATTTACTGGCATAGCACATACAATTGAGATTCTCATCTTATTAACCTAATTTTAAGTATTCTGCCACACTTTTTCATACATAAGGAAACTATAATCAAATTGGGAAGAACTGGGTAATTCACAATGCTTGCCTTAATTCAAGGAAATTAATATAGAATTAATATAGAATTGCTCCTTCTACTTCAATTTGCCTTTGATTTGGAACAAGACATGGGCACAAATGGCAAGAAAGAAGAAATGGCCATTATTAGAGGATTTTTATTTTTCCTGCCACCATAAATCATGCTACTTTTGACAACACCAAAATTAAAATATAAATATGTGATTATTAACTGGATTCTGGAATTCATTTGCAGCCCACCATTTTCTCTACCATCATTTCATAGTGCTACATACAGTAGATGAAGCAGATAAGCCAGTTGTTAGTCTCCTGATCAAGCATGACTGGTTAAAATGGTTCTGTAAAATGAATCTTGAGTTACTGCAGTTTTATTCATAAATCTCATCTCCTGTGAATTCTCCCAAAATGTGGTATCCAAGTCACACTATGACTTGTGATGTTCTAGTAATACAGAGTGAAATGTTATCCAAAAATCTGTTTGTACAGCATCATCCTGATTAATGAGTTAACTTGGAATTTTCTTTTTAACAAATGGCTTTACCAAGAGATTTTACTCATTACTTTTTAACTCCATGTATATTTTTATTGAATTTTTGTGCATTTCATTCAATAATCTCAATCACATTTAAACCCTTTCACCAATTCGTTTCTCCCTCAGCCTCCCGCCCAGATTTCATGCATTCTACATGTGAAGAATGCAGATTTCTGCATTCATGCATATATGTGAAAAACTATCCAGTCAAGTTTGTGCAATCAGATCTCCCCAGGTATGAGTTCATTCACTGGAGTCTCATCAAAATATCTAGAGTCTTTCCCTTAAAGAATATCAATGTTCCCTCACCCAGCAATAATCAGCTGCCAATAGATCCTCAGCTAAGGTTGGACCTCCTGCCTATTTTTGCAGATGTATGCTGGGTTTTTGTCTGCTTGAGTTTGCATGTTTGCATGAGTTTGTGCCTGTTGATACCATTGCTGTAGATTCATATAAGCAAGTTCCCAGGAGTGGGAGACAGGCTTGAGCCTTGGGTGAAAGTCTTATTGACAGCCATAGAGCAGGCCTGAGGCAACAGGCCGACCACTGGAGCCACAAGAAATGCCTTGTGACATTTGCTCCCTTTGACAGATCATGAGACTGATGCCTAGAGCTTGCCATTCCCTAATCACCACCCTTGGAATTCCAAATTGTAACACTTAGATATTGCCACAGTCAGGGTCATGTGGTTTCTAGGAATCCAGGGTCTGTAATCTGAAACCCATTATGCTAATGAGGCATCCTACCTGCTATTCTGTGATAAGATGTTAAGTCTGTTATGCTAATAGGACACTGTCTGTTATGCTAATAAGGTATCCTACTTGCTGTACTGAGATAGGATGCTCAACCTGTTATGCTCATAAGGTATCCTACTTGCTGTGCTGTAATTGGACCGCTACCCCTATATAAGCTTGTGCCTTCCTGTAATAAAGCAGATCTGTGTCACTGAACCTGGTCTTTTGTGTCTGAATGCAGCTCTGCTGACAGAGTCTCTTCACCAGCCTTGGGGTCCAGGACCTGGAAGAAGCAGAGATGACAGAAGGTAGCACCGGGTGAGCAGAAGAGTGGCCTCAGCCCAGGGAAGGTAGAAGAGTGGCCTTAGCCCTGGGTGAGAGGAGGAGCAGCCTTGACGCCCTTAGAATGGAGGAGCGGCCATCGCTGGCAGTGACCACACCCAGGGGTCTGGGATAGTCTGTTTTCTTACTATTGTGCACCTAACCTGGCTCTTATAATCTTTCTGCCTCTTCTTCCACAAAGTTCCCTGGGCCATAAGTGGGTGAGGTTTAATATGAGGTCCTATCCAGGGACATGCACCTTGCAATCTATTATTCTCTACACTTTGGACAGTTGTAGCCTTCTGTGTGCATCACACTTTCTTGTATGAGGAAGCATCACTGGTGAGAGTTGAGGGATACATTAATGTTCTCTCTAATGCTGTTCCACTGTTTTCCATGAGCCATAGGTGTAGAGGTTCCATTATAGAAGAAAGCTTCCATTATAGAGGTTCCCTTAGGGCTGGGCATCTCATAGTCACTCTCTGTGTGTATTCAGTTGTGGAATTCTGTAATAGTTTCCATATTTTACAAAAAGGAGCTTCCTTGATGAGTGGTATACTTACCAGGGTAGTATCCTGGTCTCCCAAAGGAAGATCAGGAGGGGGGCCTACCTTACTTATCACCTTTACTTCTCCCTTCTTAACAGCATTACTAAGTATCTAACAGTTTTTCTTGCTTCTCTTCTTTCACATTTCTCTATGTAGTCTACATTATGTTCCTTTCCTACCACAATCACATGATTTCATTTCATTCTAAGAACATATTTGTATCTCTTCATCCTGAAAATGATCTAACTCACCTCTTTAACCTCATCTTTTATCACCTCCTACTTTTGTTGTGACCTGCAAATTTATCAGAAACATACAACATACATACATACATACATACATACATACATACATTCATACATACTATTTCTTTGTGTTAAATATTCTTTTCCTAGGTATATATGGGCCTGCTCAGTTTTACTTTTCTTAAAATATTGAAAAAGAAATTTAAATTAAGAAACCCTATAAACAGGTCCGTATTTTCTCTCTTCTTTTTTTACTCAATAATACAAAGTCATTCAGCACTTCCTGAATCTTTTCCCAAATATTTAAAAGCTTAGGTTTAAAGCTCATTGAATCCAACAAATTTAATAACATTTTCAAATTTATTTGCATCATTTCTAGTTACTGAATATTTTTCAAAGCATTGTATCTTTGCTCATTTGTAGCAGCTCTGAAATAATACCATTTTTATCTCTTTATTGATTTTTGTGTATTTTATATAGAACATCTCATTCAATCTTAGTCTTTTTTATATCCCCTTCCCCACTGGCACCTCAATTAACTTCCACTGGAATTCATACATTCTGTCAATTTTCTTAAGGCCTAGTGTGTCAAGTTAGTCTCTGTAGACAACCCTCAGTACAAGTTCATCTACTGAGATCTAGTTAACCTATTTAAAGTCTCTCACTTTAGTAAGATCAGCTCTTCCTCACCGAGCAGTAATCAATTGGCAAAATTTCTTCAGCTAATATTGGAATCAACTGTCCATTCCCTAGTTCTATGCTGGGTGTTTCTCTCTTTGAGTTTGCACAGATGAGGAAACTGACACATGAGGAGTAGGCTGTTTCCTGGAGAATTAAGGCAGATCAAGATATGCAGCATACGCTACTTGCTGCTCCTGGTTACATTCCTTACCACAGACTCATGACAATGCTAAAGTAGGAATGCATACAGGAGGATCTATGCACATTTTCAAAAATATATTTAACTTAATACTTTTTCAGAACACTTTTGCCAAAATATTTATATCACTGAAAATTAGGAAACTTCTAAACTGGACCTTCATCCTTTCCACACTGGAACTTTATGCTTTACTAATTAAAAAAAAAAAAATTAAAGCTTTTCTATATGTTATTCTATTAATATGTTAATCATATTTAGCTATATAAAGTAGTTTTTGAGAGCCTGTAACACACACACACACACTCACACACACACACACACACACACAATGTCTATATCTAAAGCAGATAATGTTCTTTCTACTAAGACTTTTGTCATTCTACTAAGCGTATCATGTACACAAAAGTTCTGCACTCATTCCAGGCACATTCATGTCTCCATTAACTGTGTTCTACCCAAAAAGGAATGGCTATGGATCTCTGTTATAGACTGAAATGAATATTCCAAACATCTTATGCTGATGTACTGACTCCCAGTGTACTTTTTTGGAAATAATGATTTATCAGACAGTTAATGTTAAATGAAATTATAGTAGCATGGTTTTAATTTAACAGAATCTACACATGAGAAGGAACTGATATTATATCCCTATTATTATAAGCACAAAGAAGAGACTCTGTAAAGCCAGAGCAGGAAGATAGTCATGAATGAGCAAGAAGAGACCTTACAAAGGAGGAGCTCTGATGGCATGTCAATCCAGGACTTTATCCTGCAGAAATATGAGAAAGCAAATATTTCTCGCTGCACCACCCACCATCTGATATTGGGTTATAGCAGTTTGATCAGACTATGACAGTTCCATTAGTTACAGTGTAGGGAAATGAATATCAACCTTTACTAAGCTGTCCTCACATATGTGGGCACACACCTCTTCAATGCTGGCTGTCTTTATATATCCTACAAATGAATTAAACTGCATGCCAGTAACAATAGCTCAGATCAATGCAGAAAAATTAGGTGCTTTGTATTTCCTACTACTATAAGCACAGAAAGTCTATTAATAGAAGTATTTGTGTAATTTAAAAGGTCATTTGGTACAGCTCCTTGAGATTCTTGTGCACAGATTGAGAGCTGACTATCAAAGCAACTACTTTTGAAGCTGAACATGAGGTTACTAATGTAGCACGAATTATAACTGCCACCTTCCTTCTGAACTTATATTCACACCAGATTTTCATTTCCTTTGTTAATATCACATCCCACAAGGCAGTAAGTGACAGGAAAATGCTATGATAACCTTTGGAGGATAGACTCTTGTAGTCAAGTTTAATTTCCATCCCTGTGAACATTTACATTTGAAGGAATTAAACATAAGCATGTCCTTATTAATTTGCAATTTTAAAAGTCTCAAAGAGTATACAGTTTCTCCAGCACACACAGAGAAAAGTAGATTTAGTTTGCTGAATGAACAGGTTAGCAAAAAAAGATGGTTGATATAATGACCTACGTTATAACACCATAAAAAGTTCATTGTAGACTACTTTCAGAGGATGTTTAAAAATCCATGTGCAATTTGGAAAAAAAATCTAATGTGTGTTACAATTTAAGGTATCGATCTTGACTTTCCTCAGAGGAAATAATCATTCTCACTCACACTTAGAGTGTATGGAGCCTACTGACTTGAATTTATCCTCTTAATGACATGATAATTCTTTTACTCATTAAACTAAAGTGTTCTCAGTACTTAATACCCATACTCATAATTCCTATAAGCCCTATTTTTCAGCAATATTAGGTGACTTGACATCACAGAGGCCTTCCTAATGTAGTTTCAAAATATACTACATAGTATGTTGTGAATTCTGATGAGTACTTTTACAGTTGGAACATGGCTCACACCCTGATACAATAAATGAATATCAACATTAGTATAAAATATGTCTACTATGGAGTATATTTTTTGATGCTTAGAAGAAACCTATGACTCATTTCCCAAAACTATCTTGGCAAAACTGCCTTTTACATGGCCAGCTTTATTCAAGTTTAATTTCTCAACAACCACAACATAGCATTTCACCAAGGCTTCAATAAATAAATTCAGGGAAAATGTCATTATAAAACATCCCCCAGAGACTGAGATAGCCAGATAAGAGATAACTCAACAAAATATGATTTAGACAAAGTACCTCTGGCATGCCCATTCTGTCTCTGAACCCTTTCCTCTTAAAGCATCCTCATCATCCTCCTACTATCTTGTTCTTTCCTTTTGTGTGCATGAAGTAGACTTGAAAAGTCACCTTTTTCTGTTTGATTTGGAATACTTTCTCAAGCAAGTTCAATGAACACTTCTGGATAACTAGAAGAAATTATCAGTTTATTTTGCTACAGTTTTTTTTTTTCATGTATGACCTAAAAAAAAAAAAAAAAAAAAAAATGCAATGAAATCCAAGGTAGAATTGACATTGCTTTGCAAAAAAAAATAAGTACAAATATATCCATGAAGCAAATCTTTTGAGAATTTAATCCTAGCTATCATACAGTTACAACTGTATTATATGAGAAGCAAGTAGATCAGAATTTCCTCCTAATTAATAGTTTCCATGGTAATTGAATGAAAGACACTTATTCCAGAACATCTCTACTATTACTCTGCTAGCTCCCAGGACTGAGGATCTGCATTAAAGAAAAGAATTTACTTCAGTATCTGGAGGTGTTTGTACTGAATCCATATTTGATACAGCATACATATCAGGCAAATACCCAGGGACAAAGATAACTGATTGGAACATGGACAAATAGGGATCCTGGCCTTTATTTGCAGCTATAACACCAAATAGGAATATAAGCTAAACCTTTTGAAATAATGAGATCAACTAATTTTTCTTTGATAGAACACAGTTTCTATTTTGATAATGCATCAAAGATCTATTAATCCCCCCTTCAATTATATTTTATAACTTTGGGGAAACTCTGGCCAATTAAGAGATAAGTTTCCTGTTATCTTCATCTGTGTTAAGATAAAGGCCAAGGGTTTATTAATTCATGAGACAGAGTTTAGACAAGTATCTTTCAACTATGAGTGTGTTCTTAAATCATACAGAATTCTTTAAAGTAAGCTTGGATTTAGTATGGATTTAGTAGTTAAGGATGGAGACTAAGTCCCTACATTTCTCAGAAGCTAAGATGCATGTGATAGTTGTGTGATTTGGTGCCCATAGAATAGTAAAAGAATAGATTTTAAAAGGCATTAGTGGAGAAGTGTATTGCTCTTAGGTCTAGACCACTATCTACTACAGTGCCCCTTAACTTAAAGTTTTCTGTTGGTATAGAAAAATTAAATGTTGCTTTTCTTAATGTATTTCTTTTTCAGCTGGAAAAATTAGTAGCTTGACTAAGCCACAGTGAACCTGCCTGAATTAACTCAGGTTTTCAGTTTGGGAAATATACTAATACATGGAAGTTTATATGGTTGCTACAGGGTGTTGAAATACTTAAGAGCAAACTGAGAATTGAACTAGTGATCCTGGAGCAGATCTACGTGGCAAAAGTTCTAGCTAGTTCTGCATTTTGCTTTATTTCCTAATGTACATTATCAAGTTTGTCACTGACAGAACACATGTAATTACAGGATGAAATTTCTTAGTGTTTTTTTAAATTGCATTCTTCTTGAGAATTTGAGTTTGGATTTTAAAGTACAAACCTCAGTCATTTTATTTGCTTTGTAAATTCTCCATGGTGGGTTAGTCTAACAACATGGAACCCAGTGAAGAAACAGAACTGTAAACATAATCTGCTATAACTGAAATTTGAACTCTTCAGACACAATTTTTTTTTGTCACTGCTTTTAGTTCTGTATATCACAAATTGATGAAAGATTTTTAGGAATCCTGAAATAGAAAAATATCTATATGATAACTGACATGTAATATCACCTATGTAACCTATTAGCTTAGAATAAGGAAAGATATTTTCAGTTATGTAAGCAATACCAGCAGCTATGATATTTAGATTAACATTGAAAATTCAAGGATTTCATATAAAAATATGCGTATGTAAATCATACAAATTATAAATCAAGATAGAAGACACATGAAGGAAATATACAATGATAAATTACACATACATGTGAGCCAGGATAAAAATATTTCAAGCAACTCTAAATAGTAAAGGTAAAAATAAATATTCTTCATAACTTAAAGACATGTATAAACTAAGAAGATAACAAAATAGATTGACAACTAGCATGTAAAATACTCACACGGATTCCAGAGGGGTTTCTGACTTAGGAAATGAAGAGGCCTGATATGGCACAGCTTTTATCTCAGCACTTTTGAAGCTGAGGCACAGAGCTTGTGAGTCTGAGGTCAGCTTGGGCTATATAGTAAAAATGTATCAAAAGAAAGAAGTTAAAAAATGAAAGAAGGAAAGAAGGAAGGAAAGGAAAGAAAGAAAGGGAGGAGAGGGGGTAACAGGAAAGTAGAGGGAAAGGGAAGAGAAGAAACAAAGATAATTAAAAAGAAGGCAGACAGTCTTGATCAAGAATCCTTAAAGAAATAATAAAAAGCTCTTGTAATCACATATAATATAAACAAACATACTGCTAAACACATCTTTGTAAAAATTTTAGATTTTTTTTGTTTTGTTTTAAAATTATTTATTTAATAACCATATAATTAGAAGAAGCATTTCATTACAACAGCATTGACATATTCAATAACAATTTCCAGAGCTAAAATGCATCTCTTTCAAAATTGGTTGTAAGTTTTTTAGGTTTAGAGTTGAATTAATACAGTTATACAATATTGTACTCAGTATAAACCCTATAAGACATAAAATTAAATGAGGTTTTAAACTTTAAAAAAGATCTCCATTTTATTATTAAAATATACAGTTTCATACAGAAAAATTCATTTTTAATACAATTGACACTAAGATGCACATGCGTTTCTATTCTCTGTATATCTGATTATTACTAGTCACAGTCAGTTACTTTCTGAGCTCCTTGGCATCTGGATATAAAGTCATCAGGTAGATTTCAATGGTAACTTTAAATTTTTAGTATTATCGGGGCTGGAGAGGTGGCTCAGTGGTTAAGAGCACTGACTGCTCTTGCAGAGGACTGAGGTTAGATTCCCAGCACCAACATGGTAGCTATGAGCCGTCCTTAACTCCAGTTCCAGGGGAATCCAAAGTTCTCTCTCTCTGTGGCATTGCACTCATATACATGCAGGCAATACTCTCACACACATAAAAATAACAAATAAAATATTTTTTAAAACATGCAAAAAAATAAAATTTCTAGTATCAGAAAAATTTCATATGCTGTTCTTTCATCAGTCAATAATTTTTAAATTATATAAGTGAAAGAAACAACACTGTAATTGGAAGTTGCATGCTCGATGGACATTTATAAAGCAGAGCAATAAACACCATGTCCCTCTGTCACATGAAAAACATCTAAAGAAAAGACAACATTGTACCTAAAGCTGACTCACTTGATTTCCTAGAAAGTCCAATAAAATAAAGATTTAGAAACACAAAGTATATTTATTCTGAATATGAGGATATTACAGTAATGATAATAAGTGTACTAGATTATTAATTAGGAAATGAAAATGAAAATGAACAATAAATACACTAGAGAACAGCTATCAATGCGTTTAATAAGAAACAACTTCCTGGTGCAGCACAAGGCCCAAGAAATACTAAGCTCAGCATTAATCAGGGTGGTAGTGGTGGTTACAGTAACCAGAAGACACCATGTTCATGTAAGAATTTGTGATAGAACAAATGTAATAAAATTTACTTTAAAAAAGAAGTAAGCAAGACTGAAGACTGGGAAATTATAAGAATTTAAATGAAATAAAATATTTAAACAAAGTAAAGATATGAGGTTCAGATAAGGTATATTTTAGTATATAAATAAATTGATTATTTAGTCATAATTTGAATCTAGAAGTTCTATGGTGAGAGTTTTTTCTTGTGTTTACAGTTTGAATGATATCATATCATCTGTTCATTAACTTCATGCATGAAAGTTTTGCTGTTTGATACATAGCTACTGAGAAATAAGACTGCAGCTGACACAGATGCACGGAAACCTCTTTAAGCATCCTGAAATCATTTCCTTCAGATACATACCTAGAAGTGGTGCTGCTGCTAGCTCACTCCAATGGTTTGAAGAAATCCCAAAATGATTTAAAAATGTTTTTAACCGTGCACTTCTATTAAGAGCATATGAGCATGGGTTTGCACAAAATTTCATCACCACTTGTCACTTTTGATTCTTTTTTAAAGTTTTTGACTTTTTTTTTATAAGTTTTAGGTCAGAAGGTACCATGTCACATATTATTGTGTGTGCCATGAGTTATTTGATTTGTGTTTCCCTGGGGATTTGTAATGCTGAGACCAGTGTTATGTAACACTGAATCATAGGTATACTTGTATTTTATTTCATTTGTTTGTATTTAATATTATTTATTATTTTATGGCACAGAGGCATACCTGTATTTTAAAAATATTTGATCTCACCACTGACCAACATTATTTAGCTTTAAATATTATGTTCTTTTTGCTATCAAGTAGTTTGAATTAGTAAAAAAATTTTGTATCAATTTCTTACCACATGCATGGTTTGTGAATATTTTCTATCAACTTCACAACAACCAATACAACATCAAGAAACATTTCTTCTGTTTTCTTTTGATATTTCTACTAATTCAGACAAACTTTGTTTTGAGATAGAATGATCCCATTTCATTCATTCATAAGTGGAGATTGAGATTTTACAGAAACATTTATTTATGGGACTATGATCTTTTCTTGTATGGTTCCCATCCTTTTGGAGATTAATTGACAATAAAGGCATGTGTGTTTCTAGGCTGGCGTTGTTGTCACTCTGGTCTGTGTGTCCATTTGATGACAATGTGAAATACTCATGATTACTGTAGTATGGTAATATATTTTAAATACATCAGAAAGTGTGATGCTGCAGCTTCATTTCTTTACTCAACACTTCTGGGTTCTTTGAAGGCATGTTATTTGGCTTATTTTTCTCTGTAATAAATATCATTATGATTTTGGCATGTATTATATGTAGTCTGTAGAACACTATGAGTACTGTGATAATATAAACAATTAGCTTTCAATCCCATCACTAAGAATATTTGTCCATTTTACATCTATTAAATTTCCTTTATTAACATATTGTATATACTGTAAGTTTCAGAGAATCTGCCTCTCAATTCATGTGCTTTATTAAATTTGTGTGTTGCATTTATTTTTGGTATTACACTTTTAAAACTTTACCAGAATAGAAGGAGAAGAATCTCAGGTGAAAGGTAATAACCAGAACTTCAACAGGTGTAGGGAGCCGTGGGCCCCCTACCCAGAAATAGTAACTATTGTCTGTGAAGCAAGCTGTTTACAGCTTCAGCCTCTGACTTCCTTTTAAGAGTAGCTGGATGACTTTGTGAAAAACATGTTTTTCTGCCTCAACCTTGCAAATTTCCTCATCCTGTAAAAACATCCTGCCTCATGGTCTGGCTGTGGAATGTGCGGTAAACTCTTCCGCCCTCTGCTTCCCTATAAAAGCTTTGTGCAGACATTCAGTAAACGAGACTTGATCAGAGGACTGTCTTGTCTCCATTTGTGCCTCTTGCCCCATTCAATCCCCACTCCTCACTCCAGGTACAAAGTCCCTGGGGCTTGGATACTGAGGCAGCAGTGAGGGAGACGTCGTGAAAAGGAACGCATTTGACAAATTTTGAGACAATTGGAGCCGCCATGAGAACCTGCCTCGGCTGAAACCGAAAGTAAGTGGAAACGTCCGATCATGGGGCAAGAATTGAGTCAGAAGAGATCCTCTGAGTCAGAGAGGATGGATATAAAGAGAATGCTCACAAGTCTGAAAAAGAATATATTCGTATTTATCCTTTTTTGGCAAAAGCTGCCTGTCCAGCCTCAGATACAGATAACTCAGAGCCTGAGAGGGAGGAATTGATTTATAAAACTGAGGCTGAGTTGCCAAAAGACCATAAAAAACAAGAAGGTGACCGCCCTCCTTCTTACAATGTACCATCTGTTCCAACTGTTATGGCAGCAGTAGATCCTAGATCAGAATCAAGGGGACAGATAGAACAGTTACAGGAGAAAATTAGGTTGGAGGAGATGCATCAATCATTTATACTCAAACAAATTAAGCAAGAAGAGATGCGTCAGGCGTTGGTCAAGAGGATGACAAAAACTTAAAATAGGTAAAAAAATAAATAAACAAATAAAAATAAAAACAAATAAAAAACTGTTGTGGATAGGAAAAAAGTTTGCCACAATCCTCGAAGGCCTGGCCTCCATTTATACAAAGGAGAGTTTAATGACCCTGATAGATTTTCTTCCCATATGGAGGCTTTTCCTATAACAGAAATCCATATGGAGGCTTTTCCCGTAACAGAAACAGTTGATGACTGGGGGCAGACACAGCCACATCATAGAGGGTGATGACTGGGGGCAGACATGGAGACATCATAGAGGACATGAATTCCAAGTACTCAAAGAATTAAAGGCGAGAATTAAAGGCTGCTGTGTCGCAGTATGGGGCTACAGCTCCATATACCTTGACTCTTGTGGAAGGGGAGGCTGAAAATCGTGGAAGGGGAGGCTGAAAAATGGCTAACTCCTATTGATTGGAATACTCTGATAAAGGAAGTCCTTAGTGAGAGTGATTAAGTGGGGGTGATTATTTGCTATGGAAATCAGTATTATAACAACTGTAAAAAAACAGCTGGAAAAAATCAACAAACTGGGAATGGATGGGATTTTGATATGTTAGTAGGTGGAGGCCAGTATGAATCCAATGAACGACAGATGCACTATGATGTAGGTCTTTTTGCACAAATTCGAGTTGCTGCCATGAAAGCATGGAGAAAACTTCTGGTCAAAGGGGACCTGGAAGCTTCTCTCATTTCAGTTAAGCAGGGATTTGATGATCCTTTTGCAGATTTTGTTCATCGGTTAATGACCACAGCAGGGAAAATATTTGGAAATGTTGATGCAGGGCTTGAGTATGTGAAACAGTTGGCATATAAAAATGCTAATCCTGCCTACCAGGGAGCCATTAGGCCTTACAGGAAAAAGAGTCATTTGACTGGTTATATACGCCTGTGTTCAGATATAGGTCCGTCTTCTCAGCAGGGACTTGCCATGTCAGCGGCTTTTAGTGGACAAGCCGCAAAAAAATTTTTGGCTAATAAATATAAAAACAAAGGCAAGGGGTATTCTAAATGTGGTAAGAGCGGGTATTTTGCCTGGGAGTGCAAAACAAGGAATGACCAGCAAAAGACTGATAGCAAAAGAGCTCCAAAGACCTGCCCTAGATGTAAAAAAGGCAGACACTGGACAAAGGAGTGTAGATCAAAAGAGAGCTCCACGGAAATCTGTTAAAAAGTGAGAGGAAAAGCCAGTTTCAGGTTGTGCCTGAGAGGCTCCATAACACTGCCTTTCAACATGATTCCCAGGCCCCGGTCCGGTGGGCATCGACAATGGTTACCATTCCTAACTGTAATAATATACATCGAAGTTTTAGCAACAGGTTTCTTGGTCCTCTGCCTCCTGAAGGAAAGAGTGTGGCAGATGTTTGTGTAAATACTGTAAGTGTTTGTATGATGTATACTATGATTTTTATAAACCTAGGCTACTTGAATATGCCTAGAGCTAACTCTGGAGGGAAGTTGTGCACCTTTCACTTCAGACTTAAGCCTGTTCTTTAGATCTAAAGATGTTTTCTGTCTAATGTCTCTTGTTTGCTGTTTCAAACTAATGTAGTATAGGCTAAAAATGTGAGAAGCTGACTCAGGTCAGAAACTGGTCCTTTCTGTTCAGACTCATGCTAGTTCTTACAAACTTCTGTTCTCAAGAATTTTCCAGATTCAGACTGACACTCTGACTCTGTGAGAAGAACTGAGAGCAGCTTGCATGTTTTAGTGCCTTGGAATGCAAGATTTTCTTTGGTTAAAAAGGCTTCCACCTCAGGGGTCGGTCTCCTTGGGTTCCTGACAGGGGGACCTAATCTAGATTGATCATATAATAAACCTGTAAAAACAGACATACTGTAATTAATCAGAAAAGCAGTTGGAGAGCTGCTCAGGATGCTGACCAGGGCTGTCCACAGTGATGCTTTGGAC
>NW_008352267.1:7272604-7272837 GCF_000622305.1 Nannospalax galili | reverse complement strand
CAAACATACCATTTAAAACTTGTCTTTCTGTGGTCTTTCTCGATAGCACAGTGCTTTGTGACAGAAATAGCTTTTGAGGAGTACTCTAAACTGGTGGCTTGTGACAGGAGCTACAACTCTATTTTGCTCTTTTCCAGGTTCCATGAGTTTACAATAGATGTCAAAAAAAAAAACAAAAAACAAAAAACCCAATAACACACTACAAAACTTACAAAATTAGGTTACTGATATTG
>NW_008352267.1:7230677-7272180 GCF_000622305.1 Nannospalax galili | reverse complement strand
GTCCGCTTTGCAACATCTCCAGACTCTATGCCACCTGTGTCATCACTACACCATCCATCATTGCATCCTGTGTTCCCAATTTTTTTGGACTGGGTTTTTGGACTCTGTTCATGTTTCCTATGGACTGTTTCCACCGCCTGGCACCCACCATTCTCCTCTCTCGACTTTGCCTGTGATGCTGTGATATTCTCTGTGATTCATTAATTGTTCCACATGCTTTATGCACCGTTGTTTTAATCATTTATGTAATGCCCTTCCGTGCTGTACACTGTTTGTCCCCTTAGGGCCCTTTTGTTTGCTTGCAAGGGAGGCTTTGTGTGGCTCTTAAAGAGAAATGCTGTTTTTACCTAGATAAGACTGGTACTGTAAAAGATAGCATGAAGATCTTTGTAAAAGATAGCATGAAGATTTTGAGGGGGGCTGGAGCAGCGCAAAAGGGAAAGGGATCAACAGGATAGTTGATATAAAAATTGGTTTTCCACATCACCTTGGGTTTCAACCCTCTTGCCCACCATACTGGGGCCCCTCCTAGCCATTCTGGCTGTAATATCCTTCAGCCCCTGGGCCTTCAAAAGGATCACAACCTTCATTAAGAGTCAGATTAATGATCTGGCAGCTAAACCTATTCAAGTGCATTATCACAAGCTGGAGCTCGAAGATCGAGACGACCCCTTTGAGCCTGCCAGGCCTTATGACGACGTGACCAGTCATCCCCTTGAGAGCTGAACCGATCAGCCAAAGATGGGTAAGAGAGACTTTTACTGATAAGGAACCTAAGACAGGCAGGCAGCCAACGCAGCTGCCCTAGCCCATGACGGGTGAGCATTAGATAAAAGTTCTCCAACCTAAGACAGGTGTGTTTCCCTAAGGAATCGTTCGGCCTTGGCCCCATGCTCTTGTTTATAATAAAAAAGGGGGACCTGTAGGGAGCCATGGGCCCCCTACCCAGAAATAGTAACTATTGTTTGTGAAGCAAGCTGTTTACAGCTTCAGCCTCTGACTTCCTTTTAAGAGTAGCCAGATGACTTTGTGAAAAACATGTTTTTCTGCCTCAACCTTGTAAATTTCCTCATCCTGTAAAAACATCCTGCCTCGTGGTCTGACTGTGGAATGGTCTGACTGTGGAATGTGCGGTAAACAGCGGAACTTACCCACCCAGCCTCTTCCGCTCTCTGCTTCCCTATAAAAGCTTTGTGCAGACATTCAATAAATGAGACTTGATCAGAACACTGTCTTGTCTCCATTCTCTGTGTCTCTTGCCCCATTCAATCCCCACTCCTCACTCCAGGTACCTGTTGAAAGTCCCATGGGCTGGGACAAACAGGATAACAGAAGAAAATTTCCCTATCTTAGGAAGACATGCCCAAACAGATACAAAATCACAAAACATTAAATAGACAGATCCAGATTAGAAACTTCACATGACATATCACAGTAAAAACACTAAATGGAAAGAACAAAGAAAGAATATTGAAAGAGAAAAACAACAGGTTATATATAAAGTAAAACCAATCAGAATTACAGCTGACTGTTCAATGCAAAGTATAAAACCAGAAAAACTGAAGAAAATCATTCCAAGTTCTAAATAATCAAAGATGATATCAAGAATCATTTACTAAGCAAAGCTACCTAAAATAGTCAGTAGAGAAAGAAAACAATTTCCCATGATAAAAATAGACTGAATGAATTAATGTCCAGAAGAGCAGCCCTACAGAGAATACTCAAAGAACTTCAAAGGACTGATGAAGGAATGAGCATACTCAAAAGGCTAAAAAAGAAAATGAATGTATAATTATGGAAATACAGCTATTATTAAGAGCAGAAACAGAAAATAAAATGACAGTAACCAAGACAAATCTTTCAATAGCAAATTTCAATGTCAAAAGCCTCAACTCACCAATAAAAAGACACAAGCTAATTGGATGGATTAAACAATCCATCCTGTGTGTCTACACAAAGTTCTTCTTACCTTCAAGGATAGGAACCATCATAGGGTGAAAGGAGGAAAAAATATTCTAAGCAAATGATACTAAGAAATAAACATGATAATTCTAATATTTGACAAAACAGACTTCAAATTAAAATCACCTAGAAGAGATAAAGAAAGTCACTTCATTCTGATGAAGGGAACAATCAAAACAAAAAACATTTCAATCACGAGGACACATACACCAAACTGTGGTGCTCCTAATTTCATTAAAATAATATTATAGAACTTCAAGATATAGATTAACCACAACTCAGTAATAGTAGGTAACATTGCTAATTCGTTCTTTTCAATAGCCAAGTCAATAGAGAAAGAATAGAGTAACCTCTGAATTAAATGATATTGTTCAGCAAATGGACCTCATTTACAGAATATTGTACTCAAACATCAAAGAATACACATTTTACTTAGCAGCCCATGTTTCTCTAAAATAGACCACATACTGTGACACAAAACAAACTTTAACAAATACAAAAAATTGAATTAATTTCACGTATTCTGTTTGAAAAAAACTCAAATTTAAAAGCAGCAACAAAAGAAGTTTTTAGTAATTAAGGAAATGCAAATCAAAAGTACTTTAAGATTTCAACTTACTCCACTCAGAATGGATAACATCAGGAGAACAAATGATGGAAAATTTGGTATCATTAGGGAGTGACAATAAACAGATGGCCTGGACTCCAGTGTTTGGACTCACAACAAGGGATAATGGGGACACAAATATGGAGTATTGTACCTTAACATGTATGACAGAATGAGTGATGTCTATTGGCAGTATAGGAAATATGAAGATAGGGGAAAGGATCTAAATATGATCAAAATACATTGTATGAAATCCACAGAAATTCAGTAAAAATGGAGGCCTATAATAAAAGGAGAATAAATACCACCAAATGCTGGCAAAGTTGTGGATAAAGGGGAACCTTCATTCACTGCTGGTGGGATTACAAACTTGTGCAGCTACTGTAGAAATGTAGAAAATGTAGAGAACTAAAAATAAATCTAGAGTGTGATTTGGTTTTACCATTCCTTGGTATAAACCCAAAGGACTCATCCTACTGCAGAGTTACTTGTGCTGTAGTTACTTGTTGCTGCTCTTTTTACAATAGCTAAGAAATGGAAAGTACCTAAGTGTCCCTCAACTGACAAATGGAATGGAGTTCTACTCAGCCATAAAGCAAAACTAAACAATGAAATTTTCAGTGAATAGATGGAATTGAAAGCTGTTGTAGTAACTACAGAACAAAGAATAGAAAAAGAAGAAACTTATGCTCTCTCTTTTGCAAATCACAGCTCCAAATACTTAGCTGTGAGTATATAGCCAGCTGTAATTGCAATAACCAGGAAAATATAAGAGAACCATGGGAGAAATGGAAAAAATGAGCTTGAGAGAGGGGAAGAGTAGGAGACAATTATTATCAAGGAGGGGAATTGTGAAAATGGGGCACTTTGCAGATGGAACAGCGTATTCTATATATATGGTATTCTATATAATATTCTATATTAGGCAGTCTGAAAAATCAGAGGAAAATATTTTAGTTCAATCATCTACTGAAAAATACACTCATATATAACAATGCTATATAACAAAAAACAAACAAACAAAAAAACCCACAATGCCAGGTAGGAGAAATCCCCCTTTGACTTGTTAGTCTGGGTAGTCCAAAAGATTCTCAAAATAGCATAGACTACCATCACAGCCCTTGATTGCCTCCCTTACCATGAAGGGCAGACCTCATTGCTGGAGAGGACACACATGGGACACCAGATGTGGAGCAATAAAACTGGAACTTATGCGAATCTTCCTTAAGATTATTTCTCATAGTTTCAAAGTACACTATGCAAGCTGCCAAAGAAGAAAACCAATCAATGGGCCTCCCCAGCTGTAGAGCCTAATGACTGGCCCAACAAAATATATCTATTGTTGCAGTAGCAGTACTTTCAGTTGCTTGTTAATCAATAGCTGTCTAATTGGAATTAAGGACAACTCAATGGGAAGAAACACGCATGTGGTACTGTAGATTTAATCAAACACTCATCTGGAGAGATTAAAGATCCTTGTGAAAAACCATAATTTTGTCACATCCCTAAACCAATGTAATTTTGTATTATATTCTAAGTATGTAGTCTTATATTTACCAAAAAATGGATCTCTCATCATTCATCAAAGAAAATTCATTTTGCAAAGGATTGAGACTCTTAAATGTGCCAAAACTCGTCAAATGCATATTATAACTTTCTGTGATATGCCCAGCCCTAAGTGACCCATCTACAATGCAACCTCTACACCTAAGATTCGGTGATACTAGTAGAACAAGGTGCAGAAAAATATTAATTCACCTCTCATCTCACCGGGGAAGTTTTCTTATGCAACAGATGGTAATTAACTCAGAAAGCCACACCTGGATAAAGCGCAGAGCATAAGAGATTGTAGACAGATTACTCCTGATGAGGAAACATATATCAAACCATTCTCACCCACCACTCAGGGACCACTGCAAAAGATGGGGTGGAAATCTTAAGAGCCAGAGGTTGCTGACTACCACAAGGAAATAAAATTTTACAGGCTTCTGAGAATTTACTAACATGATTTTTACCACAATGGGAGCAGCAGGCACCAGACCCATGCAAGGTCAAACCAGAAAAAAATCCTAACATAGAAGTGTGGAAAAGGATAAGAAGCTCCAACATTAGCAGAGGAAATATTGGCAATTGATAAATACCGAGACAGAGAGAGAGAGAGAGAGAGAGAGAGAGAGAGAGAGAGAGAATGACTTTCTTTGAGGATGTAGCAATAGGTTAATCAGGCTCCCGTGGATGGAAGCACACAGAAGGACATTTGGGGACACAAATTTGACTTGATAATCCCTAATGTATATGACAGTGCATGAAAATTGGCCGCAGTGGGGCATAAGGGCTGTGCAGATATAGGATATGGTCTAAATATCATCAAAAGTACATGGCATAAAACCATGAGTACAATAAAAAAATTTAAGAAAATCACATAATGGATAGGGTATACAGTAGAAATTTATTTTTTGAAGTTCTGGAGTCTCAATTTCAAGGATTCATTGTGAGATATAAAGGATCCATTATGTGACAGGTTTTCCTGGTTTGTGCAGAGGTATACTCAATGAATTAGGCCCAGCTCAATTCTCCCCCTTTCTTCCTTGTCATTGTCTAGAATAATTTTAGGATATACTGGGGCATGTGTAATATACTCAGTAAAATGTCCTGAGATGACAAGGACTAATAGAGAAAACCAGGGCTCTATTTAAGTCCTCTCATAAATGGATGTCGTTTAACACTTTAGCCCAGCATTTCCTGTGCGATATAAAATTCAGGCCAGGCTGCTTTTCATAATGCCTTACCTGTGATAACATTAGGATATGTGCAGAAAAGACTCCATCCACCACAGGCAGTTAGCCAAAGCCTTTAGAGTACAGATAATGTTATGCATCATAGGATTCTGTTTTTCCTTGGAACCTGTCTGTAAACTAATTCCACTTCACATAGCTTGTTTCCTGCATATATCTCCTCACTGACTTTAATCAAATTTGTTATAATAGTACAAAGAATTTGATTGACAGATTATATGTAGACATTATTTCCCTGTGTCATCAGATGATCTCTGTTCTGTGTATGAACATAGAGACAGAACAGAGAGGCAAAGAAAGAGAAATATTTTAAAGGGAAATGGAGAAAGAGAGGAAAAGAGACTAAATAGCATCATAGATAAACACTGAATTATGTAATGATTCCATAAGGATTTCCAAAGAGGATAACAAATTAGCCACTCTGAGAATTTGCATTTCTCAAAATGCTTTCCCCTTTTAATTAGTGAGGCTTATACTTGATATAAAGTATGAGGTTGAGGCTTAGATCATTTGAAGCTTTGAAGATTACACTTCAATGTGTTCTCACACTTGTCATTTATGATATTGAAGTAATTTGTTAATCTAAACTTAATTTTTTGTTGGTGAACTGTTCTTTTTTACTGGGTATATTTTAGAAATTTCTTTTTTTAGCAGCTTCTGTAGTGCTCTCCAAAACTATGAGAGCTAGTTTTCAAGGGAGGAGACTTCCAGGTTACTTCCCACCCCGTTGAATTATGTCCTGTCTTCAGCAAAGGGGTCTTACCTTCAAGGTCTGGGAGGCAATCAGGATCTGTGGCAATAGCCTATGTAATTTGGGGTGTCTATTAGACTATCCTGGCCAATAACTCAAAGGAAGGTGTCTCGTGTTTGGCACTGTTTCTTGTTATGTAGCCTTCAGCTATACACATAAACTCATGTAGAGATATTGAATGTGTAATTTGTCAGTAGGTTTTTGGACTAACATGATTCCTTCTCGTGTTTTATACTAGCTAAGCATTATTTATCTCTCCTCTCTCTCTCCTTGTCTATCCCTCACTCCATGCCCTTCCCATTGACAGTATCCCCATTTTCCCCATTTCTCCCTTGATAATACCAGTATCTCATGGTCCCACAGCTCTTGAGCTACTTCTTCACCCTTACCCCCATGGTTCTTTGTATAAAACTCACCCTTTCCCTCCAAGTTAAATACCCCCATTTTAGCCATTTCCCCTCTGTTATAACCTATCTCTTATTGCTCCTCACTCTCAGGCTTCTTTCACTTTACCTCCCTGATTCCATTTTCCTGGCTCCTGCAGTTACATCAGTATATATACCCACAAAGAAGGCTTTGGTGCTAGGATCCACATACGAGGAGGACATACATCATTTGTTTTTCTGTGTCTGTTACTTCATTTAGTAAACAGTTTTTAGTTCCACCTATTTACTTCCAAATTTCATGATTTCGTCTTTATTTACTGCTGAGTAGAAATCCATTCTGTAAATGTACCATATTTTCATTATCCACTCGTCAGTTGAGGGACACTTAAGTTGCTTCCATCTCTTAGCTGTTGTGAAAAGAGCAGCAACAAACATGGATGAACAAGTATCTCTTCAGTAGAATAAGTCTTAGGGTATATGCCAATGGGGTCAAATGGTAGGTTCATTTTTAGTTTGTTTTTGTTTTTGTTGTTGTTGTTTTGTTTTTTTTTTTTTTTGGTCTTTTTGAGACAGGGTCTCCCTGTAGCCCCAGTTGGCTTGAAACTCACTGTGTTGAACAGTTTGGCCTTGAATTCACAGCCATCCACCTGCCTCTGCCTCCCAAGTGCTGGGCCTACAGGCATGCACCACCATGCCTGGCTCACTTTTATTTTAAGAGTTCTCCACACTGTTTTCCATGGGGGTTGCACAAGTTTGCAAGCCCACCAGCAGTGAATGAATGTTCCCCTTACCCCACATCCACTCCAGAATTTGGTATCAGTTGTTCTCTTGATTTTAGTCAGTCTGACTGGGGTAAGATGAATTATTAAAATGGTTTTAATTTGCATTTCCCTAATTAATAAGGATATTGAACACATTTTAAGATGTTTCTTGGCCATCTTTATTTCTTCTTTTGAGAACTGTGTTCCAATCCTTAGCCCATCTTTTAATTGGGTGGTTTGTTTTCTTGATTCTTTGTTTTTTGTGTTCTTTATATATTCTGAATGTTAAAGCTCTATCAGATGTGTTGCTGATGAAGATTTTCTCTCATTCTGTCGGTTTTTCTCTTCACTTTCTTGGTTTCTTTTGCTATACAGAAGTTTTTTATTTTAATGAGGTCCTACTTGTTGATATTGACCTTAATGCCTGAGCAACTTATATCTGATTTAGAAAGTCCATTCCCACAACTATACATTGTAGAGTACTGCTTAAGTTTTCTTCTGTTTCAGAATTTCAGGTTTTACATTGAGGTCTTTAATCCATTTACAGTTGGCTTTTGTGCAAGGTGAAAGATAAGGGTCTAGTTTCATTCTTCTATAGGTAGAGATCCAGTTTTGCCAACACCATTTGTTAAAGATGCTGTCTCCTCCAGTGTGTGTATTCTTGGCCTCTTTGTCAAATATCAGATGGCTGAGTTGAATGTACTCACTTTTTGGTCTTCAATTATGTTCCATTGATCTACGGGTTTATTTTTATGCTAGTACTACGCTGTCTTTATGACAATAGCTCTTTAAATAGTTTAAGATATGGTATAGTAATCTCCTCAGCATTATTCTTTGCATTCAGGGTTGCTTTGTCTATCAGGGGTCTTTAGTGCTTCTATATGAATTTTAGGATGCTTTTATCTTATTCTGTGAGGAACATCATGGGGATTTTAACTGAAATTTCATTAAATCTTATATATTGCTTTTGGTAGGTTGATTATTTTCACAATATTAATTCTTCCAATTCATAAGAATGGGAGGTCATTCCATCTTCTGATGTATTCCTCAATCTCTTTCTTTAAAGATTTAAAAATTTCAATATAGATATCATTAGTGTCTTTGGTCATGTTTATGCTGAGAGTTTTTCTGACCTGCCACTTTACAGAGGTAATCATTTTTAATCATTTCTAGGAGTTTTCTGGTGGAATTTTTGTGATTTCTTAGGTATAATATCGTATGTTCCACAAAAAGGGATAATTTGACCTCTTCTTTTCCAATTAGTACTCTTTTAATTTCCTTCTCCTCTCTTACTGCTCTAGCAAGAGTTTCAAGCACTATATTCAGAAGGAGTGGCGATAGTGGACAACCTTGTCTGGTTCATGATTGTAATGGAAATGCTTCCAGTTTCTCTCCTTTTAGGATGATGCTAGCTGTGGTTTTGTTGTATATTGCTTTAATTATGTTGAGTCATGTTACGCCCTAGTCCAATTCTCTTGAATACTATTAACATAAATGCACATTGAATTTTGCCAAAGGCTTTGTCTGCATCTCCTGAGATTATCATGTTATTTTTGTCTTTGAGCCCATTTATATGATTTATGACATTTATTGCAATATCATCTTGATTTATCAATTTCTATAGCTTAATATTCATTTGTCAGATTCTAGAGACTAGTTATGATAAAAATAACTTTTTAAAGAGCATAAAACCAAATCTCAAGCTAAATAGATTGTTAAATATAAGAATATTAGATTTTTTGAGCTAGAATCTCATGTAAGCCAGGTTGTTCTCATATTCTCTGTGAAGGAATGGTGACCTTGAAATTCTAATGCTTCTGCCACTAACTCCTCACTGCTGGGATTACACACATATGCCAACATACCCAGATTATACAGTGTTAGTTTTGAACTCAGGAAAGGAATTTTGCATCCTTGGCAAGCACTCTACAAGTTGAGCCTACATACCCAGCTCAAGGATTGTGGAATTTTATATTTCAGTGTATGTTTCACCTATTTTTTCTTTGTAGAATTTTAGACCAGTAGGATTTTAAATTACTTTTTTAGAGAGTTCCAATATGAGTACTATGTTTACATCATTTTCACCCCTCATTCTCCCCCTCTCCAACTCCTCCTATGACCCGTTGACTCCCTTTAAGTTTTGTGAATATATATATATATATATATATATATATATATATATATATATGTGTGTGTGTCTATGTGTCTGTGTGTGTGAGTGTGTCTGTATGTGTCTGTGCGTACTACTGTGTGAATGTATGTAAGAGCAGAAGCTAAGCTATTGCATCTTCAAGCAGGCACAGGAAGCAGAGGGAGAAAGTGGAGATCTGGCAAGCTTAAGACCTCTCTAATCCTGCCCCCAGTGACATGCTTCCTGCAGCATGACTCCACTTTCTAAGACCTCCCAAAACAGAAATACCAACTAGGGACAGAATGCTCAAATACTTGGAACTTATAGGGGACATTGGCATTCAAATCACCACACATACTTTCAAATTTCTTTTCACTTTCACTTTATCCATTGCTTTGAATTGTCACCACTAAAGTTAACAATATAATATGCTGTGTATTTCACATTTCCATCATTCCTGAAATATAAACTGTATAAAATATTTTATAGAATTTTATCTAATCCATTCTTTTGCAAATGTGACTTCTGGTTGTCATTATGCAAAACTGACTTTGTGTGACATAAACATCATGCACGTATGTAAAAGCATAGTAATTTCCTCAGTAAATAAATGTAAATTTTTATTTTTGTTTCTCTGCATTTGTAAGAGATGTAATGTCTCAATGTATTGGCTCTTCAAGCAACTGCATATGCTTCTTTGTTCCATTCTGTGTTCTTACAACAGAACTCTGTTGTAGGTCATAGACTTTCAAAATTTAACAACTGTAATCTGAATTCATACATTTAGCTTTTTAAACTTATCATTTATTAATAGAATCCACCATATCCTGTAATACCTCTGCAACTGTTTTTTGGTATCCCTATTTGTAAATTCAAAAATGTGAAACTATAATTGCTGCTTATTTTATTGTATGTCATGATCTATGAAGTAGTTTGTAATATTTTGATGTCTTCCTAAATAAATACTATTTTAAAATTATCAATAAATGTTATGGTATCAGAATGAAACATCCTTCAAAAGTTCATATTGTGAACACTTATTCCCCAGCTCATAGCACTGGGGAGTTTCTGGATACCTTGGGACATGTAGTCCTGCTGGAGAGAAAAGGACCCTGGGGGAGAGGTCTTGGGGATAGATTATCTCTATCTACTTGTCTCACTCTGCATCCTCTTCCATCAAGTTGTCAACACCCTATCACACATTTCCAACAGCACGAACTGAGTTTCTCTACTACGCCTTCCCTTTGATGATTTTTAAAAATCTGAAATGTGACCCCCCCAGAATATCTTGCCTTCCTTAAATTATTTTGCTCAGGTATTATAATCACAGTAAAGAAAAAATAGTTCATCATTTATTTCATTGTTAAATTTTCATGAATGCATACAGCACTATCAGAATCGTTATAGTACAGCCCCAAGTGGAACCAACTTTATCAACTACAGTGTAGCCCTTATAAGAATTTTATCCTCCAAATGACAAGTTGGCATCATTTCTCTTATTCCTTCAGTTAAGATGTTTCATATGATTACAATACAGTTCATTTAATTAATCATTTTCTATAATATGATCTACAGCCTCCTAAAAGAGTATTTTTATTGATGTGCAAATACTGTTTATTTCTGTGTGTAGTTCTAAGATGTTTGACAAATAAGATTTTTTTCTGTAATAACAATATAATTTTCTACCCCATTGTTTTCTCTGTGCATATTGGTTTTTTGTCTAGTCTCCCTGAGGCAAACTTAAGAAATGATTTGGAATCCAACTTTCATTGGGAAAAATGGACTGGATATTCCCTTTCTATATTCCAGTTAAGGACAAAAGCATAAAAATATTTTTGAAGCTAAATATATAAAATATATATACAGAGGAGTCAGGAGGCTAGACTGAGAAACAGTTTGTTTTACAGAAAATTATTTAAAATGATTTTGATTAAATAAGTCATGGTTAAATCACCCTGGAAAATCAAACTTAAAAAAATTCTAATGAATTTGAGAGCTATTAAGCTTTGTAAAGTAGTCTAAGTAAGCAAACCTATACCTTGTCCAAACTCTCCAAGTATAAAAAGCCACTGACTCACTGTTCTCATGTAATTAAATACTGACAGGAATCTGGAATCATATTTCTTTCTAAAAAGGATGACAATGAGTCATTCTCCAGTGAATTTGTAAAATTCCTAATTTTGTATAGATAAATATCATCTTTCTGTTATGTTTTCATTTTAAAATCTGTCAATTAGCATTGCTCAAAAGTGCACTAAGTAGTCTCCAAGAGGCTTGGAAGAGTTAATGTCTCCCCAGTTGCCTAATTTGCTACCACCACTGATGGGGCACAGAAATAAGAACATAGCAATAGCATTTAGTAGTACTGAAATAAAGTGAAAAAGGATCTAAGCATGTTTTTGCATCTCTTCGGGGCATTATTTCCATCTTCTGTTCACCTGCTCTAATTATCCTGGCTGCTCACTGAAATTACATTATTTCTGTTACTAAGAAGATGAGCCAGATTTTCCCCAGTGCCAAAGACACAGCATCATCAACAAAAAGTCTTGATGATACCCTAGTGGTTTCAAAGTGTTAATCCATCTCATTGGATGTTTATCTGGGTTCTGAGGAATGACATGCTCCAGGGAGAATTTAGTTCAATGTGAAATGGCTTTATAACACAGGCAAGAGGACTGTTCAGTTTGTTTTCCTATGTTTACATTAGGTAAGCGTTGGCAACCAGACATAGATTTTGAAACGAACATAACACCAAGCCTGCTGCTCAAGTTGGGTTGTTTTCGGGCCAATTAATGCTGCCTATAATCTTTAAGCAGGTGTTAATCCAGCGTTTGAACTCCTGAGACTTTGGCATATTTTTTTCCTGTAAACAGACATTAAATGTATGTTGCTTAAGAATTTTAAAGTATATGTGAATAAACGAGGACAATTCTTAGATACTTCTTTCCTTTATAAGTTTATGATTATTTTCACCCCCAACAGCATTATTACTTTTTTAATAAAGAAAATATTTAAAATTAAACTTTAGTATAAATCCAGCTTAAGCATTTTTTCTTTAAAAATAGAAAAAGATATTAGCTTATTTGGATTTGCTTTTCCATATTAATTCTTTGCTTATAATTTGGTATTTAATTTGTTTGAGGTTTAGTGAGTGAAATTCAGCATCTTATATATGGAGTCTTCCTAATGGTAAGAGGCCATTTTATAACTCTGTTGGATGAACACTCCATGAATGGATTTGTTCTTCAGAGAACATGAAAAGAAAAACAGATGAAGCAATACTATAAGAAATATTAAACCCATTTGTGTGAAATCATACCTCTTATACTCATATAAAGTGTACTGGAGTTCTGAATCTGTTAAAAAAGGAAACATGTGGTAAAGAGACAAATAAAATGTAAGCCCAGTACTTAAGGCAATCAAAGTCCAGGAGGGGAGACAGAAACAATTCAGAATACCTAATGAGAGCTCCAACCTGCTATGCTAGTTTCAGGACACCATAAGATCAATCAGTTCTACCAGGTTTATAACATACTCTCTGAGCTTGCTAAAAGAGATAATAATTGATCTGGATTATGAACACAAAATTTAAGTTTTAAAAGGCAGCCTGAAAAAAAAAAAAAAAAAAAAGAGTGAAAAGAAACGCTGCTTACCAGCACAAAGAGATTGTTTGCTTAAAGAAAATAAAAGCTTCACAAGTATAAAATGAGTGAAGCAGGTCAGCAGTGTGGGATCTGAGATTAGGAATTTAAGAACCAAACAATAACATGACTCATGTAACATGCTCACCAGCTTAAAATGTGCCTGTGAGTCAGTGGTTTTCATAATTCAGAATGCAAAGATAGCTTCTATTTCTCAAGAAATGTTTTAAATGCAAACTCTGGAACTCAAATCTCATATACTGATTTAGCAGTTCTAGCTAAAATCTAAAGGGATAGAGACAGGGCTCTGGAATTGAGTACTGACAGCTCTTCCAGAGAACCTGGGTTTGGTTTTCAGCACCCACATCTAGGCTAACAACTGTCCATAGGCTCAATTCCAGGAGATCTTGTACCCAAGTCTGTCCTCTGTGGGCACTGCATGCACAGGTGCACTTGCATACAGGCAGAGAAAGCACTCATACATATAAAATAAAGGTAAATAAAATTAAAATCTAGATTTGTTATTTTGTTTTATTTATTTTTATTATTTTGGTTGTAAGCCTAAGTCTTCAATACCTGATAGGTTGACCAGGCTCCAGTGACTGATCGCCTACCCAGAGGCATTGTGGAACACAAATTGGACTTGATAGGCCTTTAGAAACATAACAGAGGGGGTAAAGTTGGAGTAATGTTGGCTAGTAAGGTAAGGGTGGATATGAGAGACGGGTCTGAACATGATAAAAATAGTCTGTATGAAATTCACAAAGAATCAACAAAAAAAATTTTATCTAGGATTTTATATATCCAGGTTATTCTGAGATGTGCTTTTTTTTTGAGAAACAGAAAAGATGGAAGAGCTCATTAACAGTGTCAGGTACTAACTACACATGATCTGAATTGTTTTACTGAAGTTATTAGAGCAGCACCGTCCCTTATACTGAGGACGATAGAAGTCAGAAATAAGCAGACAATTAAGCTTTGTTCCCTGAAAATTTAGCAACCATCAAATATGTGACAAACTCTATTTAAAACCCCATAGATCCCAGCATAAAGCAGGTAAAATTTTGAAGTCTGCACAAGACAACAGTTATTACATCTCTCACTGGGTTTTTGCCCCAAAGGAAATATTTGTAAGACCATTTTACTGATGATTCCGAGTGCTTCTGAAGAACCAAGAACTGGAAATGTGCTGAGCTCCATGAAATAAGAACAGGAGGAATCTGTACCTTATTAAATGAGAAGGGCGAGTACCCTGGGTTTATACTCTCCAAAAGTTCTAGGAGAGCTGTAGCTTTATATGAATAGTGAGTAAATACAAGTAAGCTTGAGTAGATGATTACACGGTTTGTACAGTAATAATTGCAGTTTGGGTATTTCTTAAGACCCAAAAATGTCATCATTTTATTTTTTATCAATGTATAATAAACTGTCTTTGCCTCAAAAGTTACAGTGTTGTTCATTTTTAGCAAATTATTTGACTTAAGGTGGAATGACATCCATTTTTGTTATAAAATATGTATGTGTTATTTTTATTACTCTGAATTATTTTAGAAATGATTATTCATGAAACAAAGTAACAAACCATAAGCTGCAGGAAGTATCTTGTCTATTCACACTTTGAAGGGCAGTGGGCCTGCGCTGGAACTTGAGGATGGCCGGAACCTGTGGAAGAGACGACACTTGTGTCTCTGCATGTACTAACTCAGATCTCTGACCACACAGTGTAGCATGCATCCCAAAAGCCATGATCTCTTCCTGGCATCAGTGAATAGTAGCACAATGTGATGCCTGTTCTTTGCCCTCAATAATTCATCCAACATAAGGTGAAAGTTTTATAAGGAATTGCTGATAAAATAATCAAGAAAATGATGAACCTGAGATAGTATTAAGATAATAAGTTGGAAAGTGGAAAGAATTTAAGGAAAAGATATACAGAGACAATGAAAGACTTCCTGTACCTGAAAGGAAAAAATGATGTTGATGCAAATTAAAATGATCACAACAGGACTCTCTCATATTAGGCCTGTAATACATAGCTATTCTGACATCTACCAAGTGCCTTTTCAATATGGAAACCTTTATTTTGACTACAGAAAAAAATTTTTGATTAAAAATAAAATGAAATATTGTTCTTTTCTTATTTTGTGACATTATTTAGTATATGTGTAAGTTTTGAATTAATACAAGTGTTAGATCATAACATTGTAGAATTATTGCTTTACCATGAATTTCTGTGTCCTTTAATTAGCTCTTCTTATGCTTCCATCATCATTGCAGAGATTTGACGTATTTTAGGTTCAAGATACTGTAGGACAGGAGTTACATATTCTTTAAGTTGGACAGAATTATTGTATTTCAAAAGCATTCAGTGCATATTAAATAGTGATTTTGAGCTAATTAACAAGTTTACAGTGACTGACATGTGCTAGCTTATTTTCTCCAAAAATAGTGTAAAAAAGAAGGCAGTTTTATCAACTCCCCATCATGGATGGAAACCTGACGAACAGAAGCTATTTATCTCTGGCGTCACTTCTGAAGCTTCATGGGGCTGTCACTTTTGTAATTAATTTAACAATTTCCACCTGCTTTTGAATTTCCACAAATTTGTTGATACCTCACATCAGATGCTACATTATCACTTGCTTTGGAGTTTTATATGATCACTTGTGCCTTTATTTCAACTGCCACTATTATAGAAGGCTTTCAGTAGTGATCAGAAATAAATACGTGTGATACCTAGAGCGTTTAACAAGAAATCTGCAAGGAAATTCTTACATGAGGAAAAACATATAAATCTACACTTCATTTATTTTTTTTTTGTGTTAATGAATGTGACACAAAAAAAGTCCAAAACTTCAGACAAGGTCTCTTAAGGAGCAGATGGCAAAGGTTGATTCAGGTACTCAAGATGTATATTAGGTGCAAGGTTCTTGAGGTAAAGTGCACAGGGTGTTGTAATAGCTAAGAGAGAACTCATAGCCCAAGTCTGATCCTTTTAGGGGAAAGGATGTCAGAAAGCTAAGTAGGAACACTTTATTTATCTATCTATCTACCTATCATCTATCTATCTATCTATCTATCTATCTATCTATCTATCTATCTATCATCTATTATCTATCAGCATCTATCAATCCATCATCTATTATCTATCTATCTATCTACCATCATCTATCATCTGTCTATTCCTTATTTATTTATTCATTACTATTTATTTAATCACTTTTATTTTATGTTTATGAGGGTATTACCTGTATGTATGCAAGGGCACCCATGTCGTGCAATACCTGCAGCGGTCAGAAGAGGGCCTCGGATTCCCCTGGAACTGGAGTTATGGACAGTAGTCGGTTGACGTATGGGTACTGGGAATCAAACCTGGTTCCTCTGCAACAGCCAGTGTTCTTTACACCTGAGCCATCTCTCCAGTCCCCTAATTAGGAATATTTTAGATAACTGTACAATTTGAAGAAATTTTGGCAAGGTTTCTGCTATTGTCTCTGAAGGAACAGTTGCAGTTGCTCATTTTCTAGGAATGTGTGTGATAACACTGCTGTTCTCGACTTTTGGTAGAAGCAGTCCATGAAATTTTTCCCTGATGTACATGAGAATGAATATCAGCATTAAGTAACTGTCACTAGCATGACCATTATTAAAACAGTGGTCAATACTTTGTATTAAATAAATATTGCAGCATTATTCATCACTTACATAACTCCAAGTCACTAATTTGTTGTTTGATGGAAAACTTTGCTGCTTTTATTTTCCCTTCAAGAAATGCCTTTTAGGGCTGGAGAGATGGCACAGCCTTTAGGAGGACTGATTGCTCTTGGAGAATACCTGGGTTCAATTCCCAGCACCCACATGGTGGCTACGAACCGGCCTTAACTCCAGTCCCAGGGAACCCAACGCCCTCTTCTGACCTCCACGACATTGCACAACACAGCTGCACTCACATCCATGCAGGCAATACACTCATACACATGAAATAAAAATAATAAATAAAATACATTTTAAAAAGAAATGCCTTTTAAATGACACACATATATGGTTTGTTATAAAAAGAATCATTCAACATTCTCCCAAAGTAGCCGGGGTAACAAAAACCTTGCATCTAGATTATCTCCTTCCTTGAACCAACTGGGTCTTTGATAAATTTTGGTTTAGTTCTAAGAAAGGATGAGGAGTATTGATCAAGTGGAGAAATGTGAGGGATATGCTCTGGTGAAGAAAAATTTCCTCAAGTTGGTGAAATGTCAGAATCTAAAAGCAATTTTTTACGCTGTTTTGTTTTTTATCAGAGTTATTTGTGTTATTCTTTTTACTATTTTATTGTGATTTTTTTATAATGTTTAGATATGTATCTCTTGTTTGATACATGTTTTGAGGTCTTTTCTTCCAATATGTATGTTTTCATCTTTTTGTGTTTTCATCTTGTTGATTATTTCCACTGTTGCATCATATCTCTCCTCATCCTACTGGCTGGGTTTGATTTCGTTCTTATAGCTCTTGATGTCAGACAGAATATTCAAATCACTATCAAGGCCAATTAAAGAACCTTATCTCTGTGTTTTCCACTAAGAAACATACAAATTCAGTTCCTACATTTAATTTTATTCATTTCGACTTAATTTTTGTAAAAGATGTAAGTTCAACTTCATTGTTTTGCATATCATACTTCATTTTTCCAATGGCATTTGTAGGAGTAACTGTTGTTCCCATCATGAATTTCTGGTGTCCTGTTCAGAGAGAGGTTTTGTGCATGGGTTGATTGTTGGGTTCACTTATCTCTTCCTATGGTCTCTATGACTACATCAGTGACATACAGGTTTGATTTCTATGATTTAGTAAATAATTTTAAATTAGAGAGTGTAATACTTCCAGTCAAATTCTTTTCTATTTTGTTTTTTTAGATCAAGGTTTGTAATGCATCCATCAGTTTTTTTGTTGTTCAAGGTCATTTAGGCTGTCCTTGGTTTTGTGTGCTTCCATATGAAATTTGAGCTATTTTTCAATTTCTCTGAAGAATTGTGTTGGAACATTAATGACTATTGCATTGAATTTTCAGATAGATTTTGGTAGGATCTCTATTTCACAACATTAATCCTACTGATCTAGCAACATGGGGGGTTTTTTCATCTTCTGGTATCTTCTTTGATGAAACCCTATGCTCACGGATCAGGGCAGAGAAGAAAGTGTGGGAAGGGATAATTATCACTAAAGATCTTCAGAAAAAGTCATAAAAACCTACCACTATTGAAACGTATTAAAGTGCATACATTTACAATATAAAGTGAGATTACAATGAGTTACACTATTACAGGAGGACATTTCCCCTACTAGAAAGTATAGGCTAGCAAATAAGAATCCTAATGTACCAAATGGATCCCAGCTGTGAACCTAGGTTCTCATAGACCCTCAGTCAATACTCTCCATTATCCCTGGTTTTGATTACCCATCGAAGTTGATGCTAAGACTATTGCTGAACACACTACATACAAGAGTTATAGAATAAACAAGGAGAAATCAAGCTAGTATGGATCTCAAAGCTTCATCACTCCTGGCTAGATTTTTTCATAGTGATGTACTGTACAATGTTTCTACATGAAGAAAGAGTTCATCATCATCCTTTCCCAGTTGTAAATCCTGCTAACTACACTAACAACTGGACTTGCAAGATATACCAATTGGTATATCAGTGGCACGAATGGGGGGTAAACAATTTTCTGTTTGGATTTAAGGTCTCCTTAACAAGACAGAGCCCAGACATGAAACTGGTATCAGGCCTAGAAACCTGTGGTGAGACAGGTCACAGTCCGTGAATGAGGGCTTAGTATTATTATTCTGCTAATTAGCTGTAGTATTAAAACAAATCCTAACGAGATATTGTTATTCCCATAGATTAATGCGTCTCTCACCTCTTGCCAGAGAAGCTTTCTCTTGCAGCATATGGTCATTAACACAGAGACCCATAACTGTTCAACATACAGAAAATAAGAGAATGCATAGCACTAAGCCCTGAATAACAGACCTAAGGCCCAGTGATCATTGAAGAAAAGTGGTCAGAAAGATTATAAGAGACAGAGGTGGTGGATGACCACAAGGAAACAGAGTTTTCCAGATACCTGGGCAGTTATTCATATGAACTCACAGCAATTATGACAACATTCACAAGATTCACCTAAACTCAAGCCAGAAAAAATCCCAGCATAGAGCCCTTCTGGAGGATCTAATGCAATTGGTAGCAGCAAGGAGAAGCAGAAAAGGTTTTCTTTAAGGGTGTGATTCTTATAGGTTAACCAGGGTACAGTGGATAGATCCACACTAAAGGGCTTTTTCAAACACAAATTTACTAGTTAGACTTTAAAAAATACAACATAATTCCGGTGGCCAGATGACTCACATGTTAAGAGCATTTGGGGCTTTTGCAGAGGACCTGAGTTCAGTTCCCAGCACCCCCATGATAGCTAAAACCTGCCCTTAAGTGTTCCATGGGCTCTGACCCCCTCTTCTGGCCTCTATGGACATTGCATGAATGTGGTACACATATACATGCAGTCAAAAACACAAATGCATATAAAATAAAAATAAAATAAAATATTGGGGGGCTGGAGAGATGGGTCATCAGTTAAGAGCACTGACAGCTCTTACAGAGGACCGGGTTCGATTCTCAGCGCCCACATGGTGGCTAACAACAGTTCCTAACTCTGACCTCCATGGGACAGCATGACATGAGTACACTTGCAGGAAATACACTTCTATTCATAAAATAAAAGTGATAAAGCATTTTTAAAATACATGGTAAAGTACATGAAATCAGGTTGGGTATAATAAGTGGCTATGCAGATAGAATACAGTGTCTAAATATGATCAAAATATAGTCTATGAAATCCTCAAAAATTCAATTAAAAGTAAATCAATTTTAAAAATTGTTTACTTTGGGTGAAATACTTTAATTTCCAATGTCTTGGTCTTCCTATTTAAAATAAAAGATGGCTAAGGTTATATGAAATTGGGTGAGGATTAGCAGCAGGTACATGTGAGAATGAAATCTAAATCTAAAATACATTGTATAAAATTAGCAAAACTTCAATAAAAGAAAAAATAACCAACATAAAGACAAAATATACTGGATTTATACTTCACAAATCTAAAAGTACTGAATCTCCATGCTCTGTCAAACTGTGAAGCAGTATTTAGCTGTTACAGGAACATCTGTCCTTTTGGAGCACATATATTATTATTTTTAAAACGTCTTCTTTACTTCTCTTTGTGCCTTTTAATCTGACTTGTTATATCACTTACCTGGCTCTGAAAGCCATTGGAAATTTGGGGGCCTGCCAATATAGAGACTTGGAAAGAAAATCCTCTAAACGTTTCAGGTCCAGGTTTTCAGCTTCCACATTTTAAGATGCATGTTGTAGCAGTCACATCAAATGCTTGTGAAAAACCTTATATTTACTTTCCAAAAAATTTAAAAAGAATAATGAAAAATTTAAAATGGCATTTCTGTGGCTGGAGAGATATATCAGTTATTAAAACTGCTTAAAGCTCTTGGAGAAGTCCCAGATTTGATTCTCAGCATCCACATAGAGGCTTACTATGATTTATATCTCCAGCTCCGAGGGATGTGGTACCCTCCTCTGGCCTCTGTGGGAACTACAAATGTGGTTCACTAACATATATGCAGACAAAACACATAAAATAAAGATTATGAATAAATCTTTTTTAAAAAGACATTTCTGTGATATGGTAAAATAATTTCACAAATTTTATTCAGGCCATGAAGTGTTAATTGAGAACTAAATAAACATTGAGAACTATGTATTTGGAGGAAAATATGTCTAATGCTGATCTGCAACTTCTGTCTAATTGCTTCACTGTTACTGTAATAAAACATTCAAAAAACCAATTTCAGAATGACAAGGATTATTTCATCTTAAAACTCCCAGGTCAGTCAAAATTCACCTCTAAGGAATGTCAGAGCAAATACTAAAGGCAGGATTCTGGAGGCAGGAGCTGAAGCAAAGATCATGGAGGAATCCTCTTCCTAGCTTGCTTCCTGTCTCATACTTAGCTAACCATAATTGCACAGTCCAGGTCCAAAAGCCTAGGCACGGTACTGCCCACAGTGGCCTGGGCCCTCCCGCACCAATTAGCAATCAAGAAAATAACCTACAAACATTCGGCTTTAGAATTCCTATACATCCATAAGCAGTTTTTTCACATTACCTTTCAGAATTTGGGGGGGAAATATAATTTTGATTCTTCTATATATATGAAATTTCACATTTCCTAGATTTTCAAACTCAAGGACATCTCTTTGATGCTCCTTAAGCAGTCAAACTCTCCATCAATTTGAATGATCTTATAATATTTATACATTTTTTTCTTTGGAAATTGCCCCTGCTATAGTCAATCACTCTATTGAGATGAGAAATGCTAATGCTGTATTCTTCTGGGTTACTTCTCTGAACCAAGGCATTTTCACTTTTTGAATGAACTCCAGTAGAAGACATTTATAGCATAACCCCCTCCCAAGTCATCTGAATAAGAGAAACACACACTAAATTCCTCTCAGCCCTATAGCTAAGAAGGGCTATTTAAAAGGAAATTATCCAGTTTCTTTCAAGTGATATCAATTCTTCCAAATATATCAAAGATTATTTCATATTCATTATTTCATTTCACTAAACTTCATTTCCATATTTATTTAGGGAATTATTCAAGAACTACAGTTACTGAGGAAGTAGTCAGGTATTTAGCAATCACCAGGAAGCTATGCTGATTCATCTCCATATTGTAACACTGTGGGACTTTCATACTCAACTAATTGCACTGCACGTTTGATGATTCAACCACTAATTCCACAGATACAGCTGCACTCTTTGATGTGACAATCGCTGAGTTTTAAACTGCACCACAGGTTGTGCAGCTTGATTTTCTCATTTGGTTGCCTGCTTTAATAATTGAAAGTTAAGTGCAGTAAAATTTATTAAGCATGCTCTAGTCATTATTGAAAATACTAGGGTATTTGGATATTCACAGTTTATTCTTTTACTGATGCTATGGATTCATGAAATAATTTCAATTAATTTGTATTTTAGAAGGAATTTTAATGTGACAAATTAATGATATGCTATGTTAATTATTTTACATATAACACAATATGACCTCTCCAGTCATATATATTTACTTATGTTTATGGTACCACACATGCATTCCTTCCCATTTAAGTTAAGAGCCAATTTTCAGGCAGAAGGCTTTCCGTTCATTTCCACTTCCATTGCTCAAAGTCTTGTGTCCAAAATACGTCCTATCTTCAATAATAAGGTCTTACTTTCAAATTCTGGGATTCAGTCAAGGGTTGTGGCAATAGCATGTCTCATTTTTCGAGTCTCTTGGACTGCCCTGACCAACAACTGAAAGGGATGTTTCTCATGGCACTGTTTGTATGGCAGTGTTTTTTCTTATACAGCATTTGACTATACATATGCATTCACATACAGATATTATATGTATAATATAACCTTCCCTCCTTCCCTAAAGTACCATGTTTTTTCCTTTCCCCCTTGATAATACCTGCCTCCTATTGTCCCTCCTCTCTTGGGCTCCTTCTTTCCCTTTACCCTGATGGTCCCTTTCCATTTTCCTGACTCCTGCTGTTACATCAAGATATATACTCACATATAAAATTTGGAGCTAAAGTCCAGTAATGAGAGAGAACATATGTCACTTGTTTTTCTGAGACTGTGTTATTTCATTTGGTTTTAATACCACCCATTTACCTAAAATTTTTATGATTTTGTATTTAATCCTCATATTTTCAGGCAGACTACACCTCTTACCACTCATCAAAGAAATTTCTTTTCTGCAATAAATGGGGACTATTACAGTTTCTACAACAGGTCGAACACAGAGAACAAGTGTCTGTGAAATCCCTAGCCACAAGTGGTACATCTACAATGGAAACTCTATACTTTATGTTCATGGAACATAGCAGAACAGGGGACAGAAAGAATATTAATGCTCACTAATGAAGCTTGCTCATGTGGCAAATGGCGAGTAAAGCAGTACACCACACCTAGCCAAATTGTATAGGGTAAGATAGGACTGTAGACAACCTGTCTTTGTATAAGAGTCATATTCAACCTCTGCCACTCAGGACTCAAGGACCATTACAGAAAAAGGTGCAAAAAGTGTTTAAGAGCCAGGGGTGGTGAATGACCACAAGCCAAGAGTTTTCCAGCAGTTTGGGATTTTGTTCATATACACTTACAGTAAAAGTGGAAGCATGCAGAAACTCATGCGAACTCAAACCAGACAACCAAACCCAGCATAGAATTAGGGAAATGGGTAAGAAGCCACAATCTTAGCTGAGAACTATTAGTAATTGATCACTGCTGGGTGATGGGGAGTTAGTATTCTTTAAGGGAGTAATTCTAGAAATGTTGTCATGCCAAAATGCATAAACTCACATTGAAGGACATCTGGTGACATGACTTGATAGATTTTAACATATATGACAAAATGCATAAAATCCAATGGGGGAGGCTACAGGGATGCAGATAGTGGAGGGGGCCTAAATATAATTAAGATATTTTGTATGAAATGAAGAAAATTCAATAAAATGTACATTGAAGAAAAAAACAAGCAAACAAAAAACAAAGAACGTGGTTGTTTACCTCTATCACAGTCTTCTACTACAGTACCAATGGGCATATCTTACCAGGCTAGTAATTATTATAGCTCACAAGTTTCAGAGATGGGTGAGATATTTAATGATTTTTCATATGTTCAAAATACATTTGTATAGTTTTCCATATCATGTGTATCAATGAAAATGGAATATAGAAAGTATGCATATATAGAGGCATTATATATAAAGATATATTTGTTTTGTATATATGATTTTATAACAAAGAACTCTTTTCAAAGGACAATTTTATTGGGGCTTCAGAGAAGGTAAAGAGGTTATGGCAACTCCTTGCACTTACTAAGGATCTGGCTTTGGTTCCAGCACCCATTTCATAGCTCACTATTGCCTATAAGTTCAATTCCAGGGAAATGTAATGCCATCTTCTTTCTTCTGTGAGCATCATGTATGCACTTGGTGACAGATGTGTGTGCAGGTTAACATTCATATACTTAAAAATAAATAAATCTTTTTAAAAAGGAAAAATGAATATTACTCATAAATAGTAGACTTGATTTCATAGCTCAAATCATTTTCCTCATTGAATTGCTTATAGTAAATGGTTCAGTTACAAAACAGTGAAAGAGTTGCAGATATAGTAAAGTATTGTGCCTATCTTTAACAAATGCTAACAAAATTTCTTAAGAAGGTAAAGGTAATATGATATTTATTCCTACAAAAATATTTTGACCATAAAGTTAAATATGAAGTGTAATTATCATGTATCATAGCTTTTTTTATGGGGGAAATTGTAACACTCCCATTGGGGATTGTACTTTGGGGTTTGCACTGTCTTAACTCAGACTTCCAAGAGTTTTGTACCAGAAGATTGAAAAATCTTGTGCAAGATATGTAATTTCGATGATGACCCCATGCACTCAGTTCTTGGGGGGCAAAGATATCAGGTAGATTGTAAAACCTTCAATGAAACCTTTTTAGGGGTAGGGGGTATCTATAAAAGAGTTGTTGGTTTTTATAATGCAAAAAAAAAGAGCTTCTAAATAAAGGAAATGCCATGTGAAAAAGCAATGATTCTGAATAGGGGAATTCCTGGCTACTAATAAACAGTTGCTTCCAAATTTTAGTTATAGTCTGACTATCGGATAACATATTAGAAAGGAGGATGTCAGAGGATCTGGAGTTCAAGCTCAGACTTTATTCATAGTAAGTTGGAATTGAGCATGGGTACTTGAAACCCTGTCTAAAAAAAACTCATTATAATGGTGGTTATAGCAGTAGCAACAGTAGTGTCAATAAGATGTTCTATGATTTTACAGAATTCTTAAGTTTTTTCTATTTTCTGAGCTTTACAGAAATTAAGTGATAATGTAAGATACTATTGTGATATCAAAGCTGGACTTGTTCAGTGTCATGGACTTCATTATCAACAGGGATGAGAATGGTAAGAGTCTTCTATCCTAGGGAAAGACAGATAGTAGAAACTACAAAATTTGAGGTGGATTCTCACTTCTACCATTTAGTTTGTTGCTTAGTAATATATATAATTGTTAAAAATTTCTGAACTTATGTTTTTTTGTGAAATTATCTCAGTTACTGGTAGAATTAATGAAAAATACATTTTAGACAATTGGTATGATTTAGCGACTCAATATTTTATCTCAAATCATCTGCTTGTAAAAATAAATGAACAGAAATATCAGTTAATATTGGCCATCAAATATATGAATATTAATAACAAAATAATTTATAATATCAATTATTTATTTTTCTTTTGTTTTGTTTTTTTCAACCTGCCCTGATGCATGTCACTAACTGGGTGACACATGCATTCTGAGGGAATCCATTCAGGACATCAGTCTTCGAATACAAGCTCTTTACCCACTAAGCCATCTTCCTAGCCATGGAACTTTTCTTAACATTATTTTTCTTATCTTCAAGCAATCAGGAATTTATAAAAAATTTCAAAGATCAGGCTAGCTATCAAAAAATAAAAATATAGTTTCATTTTTAAAGTGACCAGTAATTTCACTGAAATATGAAACACGATAACCTTTCATATTAATAGATTAAAAGCCTTGTGTCATGGCACATGTCTTTAATCCCAGCACTCCATAGATAAAGGCAGGTTAATATCTCTGAAAATCAAGGCCAGCCTGGTCTACATAGTAGATTCCAGTGCAGCTGGGCCTATAGGAAGATCCTGTCTCAAAAAACAAAGCAGTCTGAACAAAACAAAACTGAAAACAGATTACAAGTATAGCAACAAAGAATTTTGCCAAATATTGACAGTTGTGCTAGTTTTTTCATTGGCTTTAAATCTCCTTAATACAAGAAAGTACTTAGATATTTTTCATTAACAACATACACTGAAGCAAAATATTCAGGGCAATCAGTGTAAATGCAAATTTTTCTACTAATATATTCACTTCAATCAGTAAAGTATGCAGAAACTTAACAGTTGGAATATTCAAGTTAGGTAGTAAACAGTACACAGCTGGGCCTATAAAAATAAAACATGTCTGTGATATAAGTGAATGTATACAATGTTTAAATTTCAAAACCACTGTCCACTATATTTTAATTCACTATATGATTTGAAAAATATGTTAATAGGCAGCTATGCAGAGCAATTATCAGTATATTAGTCTTTACTGCTGCAAATATCAGTTACCTCTCTGAACAAATGAGAAATTATAAAGTAAAAAAAATAAACAATACAAAAGGAAAATAAAAGATGATGGCATGCTCAAAAATACAAAATTTCAGGATACTTATGCTTTTGTTTTACATGAATAAAGTTTTAATCATTAAATCTAATGTCATATACTCAAAAGAAAATGTCATAAAACAAGTATTGGGTTTTCAAATATTCTCTTTCTGTGTAAGTGGTACAAATTTGGTAATATCTGGCATTTAAAAAAATCTTTAGAGTATTTTCAAAATTCTAAAGGTAGGAAACTAGGTCATTTACTTAGTCTAAGCTCATAAAAACAATAAACCTCATATCTGCATATAATATAGTGTTATAAAAACTTTACTCACAATATGCTATCATAGAGGAAATCAGTTAACCTAGTAAGTCAATTAGTCCATTTAATGCTTTCTTTAAAAGGTTTTCTTTTTTATTTTAAATTTGTATATAGAAAGAATCTTTGACTTTACATAAATCTTTGACTTTTTAAAAATTTAATTATTTTATTTTTAATTTTTTATTGAGCTTTTGACATTTCATACCAGAGTTCTTAATCAAATTAAGACTCCCTTCCTCGTCATTCCCCCCAATCACCCACTGGACTTTATGTATTCTGTGATACATTCATGAACTTAGGGAAGCAGAGGCTTTCAGGACACTGGAAGTTTGCACATGTGAACTTGTGGTAATGGTGGCATTGAGCACGGGACCCATGCCAATTCAATCAGAGCAAGGGACATGGATGGTGGGTTGACCCTCATCTGGGAGCTATTGGAGATTAATTACTACTGGGTGAAAAGAGTAGGCCTTACTTACAGTATCCAGATAGGCTGACTAGACTCCACTGAATGAATTTGCACTGAAGAACATCTGGGTACAAATGCCTGACTGGATAGGACTTATCTATAACTTTTATATTAATTCACTAAATATCCAAATATCAATCTACTTGAAATTTCTCTACTCAATTTCTCTATTTGTAGTCACTTAAGCAGTTGTGTATCATTATCTCTTTCTTGCCTTGCCTGATTATGATTAATGAGTAGCCCACGGTTACTTACTTACTAGTATGAAAAGAGCAGGATAAAAACTATATTTCATACTTTCTTTGGAAATAAAACTGTATACTGAGAAAGATGAGCTCTTGGTTTTCCCAATCAGTTGGATTCTCATGAAAGTTGGACTCATTATTGAATATGCTGAGAGGTGCAATTTGCTGTTATGGATTATTACAGAAGAACTGTTGCTGAGTAGCTTGAGGCTATGATAGGAACTTCTTGGTTTTGGAAAGCCAAATGTTTGGCAGCAATATTTTCAGGGTAGTTTTAATGTTTTTTTGATGTTAGCAAAGGCAGCGTCTCATTCATGACAAGTCCAGTTGGGGTTTTGTTCATCAGACTTCATACCATCACACACTATATCTATAGGTTCAGCACACTAGCTATCTCCAGTTGACTGAGTTTGGTCTGTGAGTTAATTTCTTCTTAAGTGAACTCTAGTAATTTCCTGCCTTTAGTTGATAATTTTGATATTGACAGTAATGAATAGAAAGACATTACATGATATGTTAAATCTGCTAATAAAAATATGTACTTAATGGAGCTTGTTGGAAATGTTAAATAACAGACCTCAGAGCAGACTTACTGGTTCAGAATTTGCTTTTCTTAACCAATAACCATTGAATATTTTTGTGTATACTAATTAAGAAAATTAAACATCAATGAATACTTGATAAATATAACCAAAAGGGGGAAAATAACCACACTGGGTGCATGGAAGCTAACATGGGGCAATGGGAAAATCTTGGATAGTGACGGATAGACATATCTGACACATGGTCTATAGTGGGAAAATAGAGACTCAAATTATTTCATTTTATATTTTAGAAGGCTGACCATGTACTTAGACTGCTATGTAACAGGAAAAAAAATCATATTGCCTATTTGTTTAGACTATTTTCTACAGCTGTCAGAAATACTGCAAAGAATGGAATATTCCTCCAGAGGTATATTTTCTTAATTAGATATTGAAAAACATACAGCCAAGAAATTCCTGAGTCCTGAAAAGCGTTTCCTCGTTTACTTTTTTTTTTTTTTTTCATATCATAAGGCTAAAATACAATTACAGCTACAGTGCACATAACAGAGAAAGTAGTCAGCAGTGTCTGCATAACTGCAATGAAATAGAAGTTGAAGTTGTGATCACAGGGGTTTCTTTTTAGCACTGGAAGATTTTACTTGATTTCTCTTAATTTCTTTTTGCTTGAAGTCAATGGAATCTAGGACACAAAATCAGATTATAGACACTCATCTCAGGCTTTATGAAAACTACAATGTGTTTGAAGAGAGAGGAAATGAGGAATAAACTGAGTCAATATTTAAAACATGGAAGAATCAAAACTTCAAGTTTTGGGTTCTGATAAACTTTACATGGAACTTGCATAAAGCTAATAGGCAGGAAATGTACCATGACTTTGTGGTAGCAAGGGAAGAAAACTGTTGAGATACAGTGTGGCCATGTGACCAAGAAATCCGTAGTCTTTCCAAAGCTATAGCACATGGAAATACAAAGCTCCAGATGTCTGTGCCAAGTGTGTCTACTGTGGAGAGTTGTCGCTAAAATTCCTTCTTGGAGGGACAAACAAAGTCCAACCCTACCCCTCCCACCATCCTTATAATAAACTAAGGTCTAATTCCTCCAAACTACACTTTTGGAAACCAGAGTTTTGGGGGCTTACTTACACAGCAGTGGGTGAGGGTTTACTTATAAGAGTATGGTTGCTCCCCTCTAAGACTGTACCAGAAAGTCTCCACCCTAAAGCAGATGTGACCTCCTTACAACTGCACAAGAATGTCAAAAGAGTTTCCCTACAGGCTTCCTTAGCTGAGGTATGCTTAGTGCATCACAGTTGTGCAGGTAGGACCAACTGGTTAGTTGGAAGGCATGACTGGCTCTCCCTGATGCTCTTATCTTGTGGAGCTTACTAGTCAACAAGTTTGGTTATGAGGATCCTTTGCAAGCAGGTACAACCAAGCTTGAGAAGAAAGCATCTGATGCCCGTGGTCTGTATTGCAGAAGATAGTTCTATGCAACAAGAGTGATCAATGACAGAAGAACTTCCAGGAAGCACAGCCGGAAACAAAAGGAGGAACAAAATCAAGAGTCCTGATCTCAGAGATTTTATAAATCAGTGCTTATTATCTCACTCTGCTGCAGTCTTTCCTCTCAGCAGATTTTGATCATTGCTAGAAACACAGGTAGCTCTTATTTTCCACCTTTCACTTCAAAGAGAAGTTTTTGTTACAATTATAATTTTCTTTTGAAATTTCATATACTGCTTTTATAAAGAGGAATGTTCAAATATTTAATTTATTACCCATGGATCTCTGAGTGAATTCTGGGGTGTCATCTCATGTGATTGACAGATAATCTTTTGGATTAGAGAAATGGTTCCAATTTATCATCATGTAACTCTAAATATTGGTCTTATAATTTTTACTGCTGCTTGAAAAAAACAAAATAATTCAAGGATATATGTTTCTCAAGAAAACAGCTCAGACAGAAACCCAGAATAGAAAAATGGAAACTTGCAGCAGACTTCATCCCCAGCTGAAGAAATATTGGTAACTGATTGCTGCAAGCTGAGGGAGAGTAGATCTTCTTTAAGGCAATGACTAGATAAGCTGATTAGACTGTAAAGGATGAACTTGTACTCAGAGACATCTGGGTACAAATGCTTGATCAAGCAGGACTTAGCATAAGTGACAGAATGCCTGCAGTCTGGTAGGGGGCACTGTGAGGGGTACAGTTGGAAGAAGGGAGGTCTAAATTTGATTAAGATCTGTTATATGAAAGTCACAAAAACTCAATAAGATATCTATAAAAATGCTTCCCAGGGCTATTGTATTGTTGTGTTGTTCCTTCATGTTTCCCATTAATAAATTTAACATTGGGTTTCACAGAAGAGAATTGAGATATGTCTATATTAGCATTCGATGGATTGAAAAGATCAGGTCTAAAATTTTAAACCCTATTCATGACTGCATGTGCTATACTTTATACAACTGGCAACTCAGCAGATTGTTTTCAGTAGCATCACCACAACCATGTGACCAATGCATGGTGCTGAGACTTTAGGACAGCTGAGTCAATACTGACAGTAACTCTTCATATCAGTTATAATCCCATGCCAGTTGCTGACTAAAACATTATTAGACAGATAACTGTGCTTATTTGGATTTGCAAACAATTTCTTTGCCAAGTGTTAATCTGAAACAGGGTATATGTCTTAGTTACTTCTCTGTTGCTGTGGTAGAAACACTATGACCAAGAGAACTTGGAGAAGGAAAAGTTTATTTAGCTTAGGGTTACAAAGGGGCAATCATGATAGGGAGGCATGGAGGCACAGGTGACTGGAGAGGAGCAGAAAACAGATGCTCACATTTTCAAGCAGGCACAGAAAGCAGAGAGCAACTGGATACCTGGCAAAGCTTAAGAACTCTGTGAGCCCACCCACAGTAATGTGCTTCCTCCACCATGGCCACACCTTCTAAGACCTGCCACACAGCAGCACCAACTGGGGACAAAATGCTCAAATACTTGGAGCTTATGGGGGATATTCTCATTCAAACCACCACATTACACTCCCCAGCTCCCATAGACTCATGACCATATAAATTTCAATGTGCATTTAGTGCAACCTTAAAAGTCCCCAGAGTCTTTACCAGCCTCAATACTGTTCAAAATACCATGTTCCAAAGTCTCTTCTGAGACACAGGGCAATATCTTAACTGTAAGCCCCCGTAAAATTAAAAGACAAATTACATACTCCCAACATTCAGTGGAACCAAATACCCATCATTCCAAAAGGGAGGAATAGAGGCATAGTGAGGAAACACCAGGCCAAAACAAGACCAAAATCTTGTGGGGCAAACACCAAATACAGTAGTTCTGTGTCTCACTACTTGGACTTTATTTCTAAAGGACATAGATGAGTCAACCTCTCTAGCTTTGCTGTGTGAAACATGTATCTCTCTCCTGGACTGGTACCACTCTTTGTATGCAGCTCTTATGGCAGATGTCTCACATCTCAGGCATCATGAATACCTTCTTAGGGTCTCCACTGCTAACCAGGCTTCACCTTCACAGCTTTAAGCAATTGTCTATCAGGGCCCTGTTTATGTAGGGACACCCAAACCACATGTTCCCTGGCCTCATGGCTCTCTGAAATGGTGGAGGAAGAACTGATGACCTCTTCACTCTTGCATTTTCATGCCTCTTAAAGCCAGCACCAGGTAAATGACACTGCCAAGTTTGGCTGCAAGTCTGGGATGGACCCCAGTCTGCTTCATCCACTTTAGAAACTTTTCTCTTCAGTGGTTTTCTAGTAGAAAACCCCTGTAGCATTTCCTTTCACAAGTTGGAGATTTAGCTAGGTGTGTTCTTGCCTTGGAGGCACACTTTCCATTGTTTAAGTGTAAATCTTTAAGCCTCTCCTTAAACATTTTAATCACCTTATCAAAGGGATCCTCTCCAGCACATGCCTTGGCTGTAACATTACTCTTCCCAGTACTTCTTTTCAATCCAAATTTTACATTATGCATTTCTACTCCATTTGCTCTTTTTCACTGTAGATATGCATAACCATTAAAAAGCCACACCACCATTTCTACATTAGGCTGCCTTGAAATGTCCTCACCAAAGAAATTAGCCCACTGCTTTCCAACTCAGCCTCAGGCAGATTCTTAAACTGTGGACAGATTCTTTGCTAAAATATCCCGTGCTTCCCTCTGGGAATACTGTGCTCTCAGCACTAATTTCTTCTGGGCTTTTACTAGAACGGCCTATTAAATTTTTCTTACAGCATTCAACCTCTTTTCTAGTCTAAACTTCCAAAGTCTTCCATATTTCACCCAAAATCTACATGGTCAGGTTTGTCATAACAACACCCCAGGATCCTGGTACCAATTTCTGTCTTAGTTATTTCTCTGTTTCTGTGATAGAAACACTATGACCAAGAGAATTTATAGAAGGAAGATTTTATTTAGCTTATGGTTATGAAGGGGTAACCTTTGATTAAGGTGGGAAGGCATGGCAGCATAGAAGTAGGAGCAGGAAGCAGAGGCTCACATCTTGAAGCAGACACAGGAAGCAAAGAGCTACTGGAGGTTTGGCAAGGCCTAAGAACTCTGAAAGCCCAATCCCAGTGATATACTTCCTCCAGCATGGCCACACCTTCTAACACCTCCCAAAACAGCAGCATCAGCTGAGAACAAAATGCTCAAATACGTGGAGACCATGGGCGACATTCTCATTGAAACCACCACTATATATGTCTTCATGATCTGGAAATCTTAACCATTTTATAAACAAAGAGTGTCAATGACTCTGCAATTACACACATTCTTGACTATAAGAACAATATGACAGCAATGAAAAGTGTTGTAGAGGGAAAAGGAATGACATTGGCATCCTTTATCACAACAGTTTAAAAAAAGAATGAAAGCAGGTTATTATTCATCCCCTTTCCCTTGAATTTATTTCTTGATTTGCCAAAATTCACAGTTTTTTCATTGCATCTGTAAAATGTTAAATATTTGTGTCACTATAGTGTGCTATGATCATTCATATTATATTCATTTATTTTGTTAATGCATCTAGAAAGAATACTTCTTCCCATTTTTCTCTCTGATATGTTACTAATTATCTTAACTCATGAGATCCTAGGGTTCTTCTGCAGATCTTCCCATTATCCTACCTAATTTTTATTTACTTATTTGTCTATTTATTTATTTATTTATGTTTTATTTATTTACTTATTATTTATTTATTTATGTTTTAGGTGTAGGAGTGTTATGCCTGTATATATATAAGTACACATGTGTCATGCAGTGTGACACAAGAGGACATCACAGGCCTGGAACTGGAGTTTTGGATGGTTGTTAGTTGTCATTTGGTTGTTGGGACTTGAACCTAGGTTTTCTACAATAGAATCCCATGCTCTTTGTCATTGAGCTATCTCTCTAGGTCCTCTCATCCTGCATATATATGTCCTATATGCTGTTTTCCATAACACACTGTTTGGCTATTATTTGTTAATGTGCTTTTCAGTCCCTACTAGACTGTTTGTGTTGATATGTTGGTATCATAATGTGGAAATCAGGTTCCAGAACTTTAGTAATAAAACTTATAGCAATTATAGACACAGGATATATGACTGCATTAACTCATTATTCTGTTATACATAATTTATGAGAAAGAAAAGATTAAATGACTTGTTTATGAACCTTCACTGAACAAGTGTCATGTATACAATAGGAAAAAAAAAAGCATATTGGCTCTAGAACTTGTAACTATTTCCTTAATAAATTCTAATTTATTGATATTCTAAATTATTGAAATATGTTATCCACAATTTTTACAAGACTGAATGATTTTCTTTTAACTTGATGTGCATTCAATAACTATTAAAATATCCTAGCAATCAGGAGGTAAAGGCAGGTGGATTGCTATCAGATTGAGGCTAGCCTAGGATGGTCTACATAGTGAGTTTCAGGCAAGCTGGAGCAGCATACTGAAACACCGTGTCAAAAATTAAATAAATAATCAAAACATAAAATATTTGGGATCCTGAGTACATTAATTACTTTTTCCTAAATACTTGTAACACATTTTAGATTGGGGTTTTCAATAAATACGTTCTTTTATTGCATCTATCATTTTAAAAAACTGTTTTTATTTGATTCTTTGAGAATTTCAAATGTATTTTGTTCAATTTGGAGTCCATCCTCCATCTTCACACCACTGTACTCTCACCTTTTTTTTTTTTACTTGTCCTCTTTTTTTAAAAAAAAATGTTTTAAAGTTCTATTAAATCTAATCTGTATTCTGTAAGTGCTCTTGTGTGGGGGTCTGTCCCTTGGAGATTCATCAACCTATAAAGCATTGCATTATTAAAGAAAACTGACTCTCCCTCTACCCATACCTATCAATTTTCAATAGAAAATTAGGGCTGGGGCTTCTTTCCTACCTTTCCCATTTATGCTATTATGTCTGGTTTTGGTTGGCAAAGGCCTTGTGCACACTGTCACAAGCACTGAGAGTTAATAAGTGAAACTGCCTTGTTGTGTCCGGATAACACGGTTTCCTTGTGATCATCCATCATCTCTGGTTCTTAAAATCTCTCTTCCCCTTCTTTTGTTTTGTTCCTTGAACCTTGGAAGAACACATTGTGAAACAACTTTTCCATGTAGAACTTAGCACTCGATAATTTTATTATTTGAAAGTTGACTAGTTATGGATAGCTATTTTAATTGCCATCCCTCATAAGTGGATGATAGTTTTGAATCTTTAGATAGGTGTGTTTCAGTTTCAAAAGCCACAGGGGTAATAAAACTAGTGAGGAGCCATTGCAGGAGGACGGGGGCAGGAGGAGGAGGTTGTAGTGGGATATGAGACAGAATGCAGTGATACAAAGAGGGAAATGTTGAAATATAAAAGGGTTAAATAGGGGTGTGAATAGGCAGGAGGGGCCAAGGCAATTTTTAAAGAGAGGTAAGTAATACTAAAGTCTTTTTGAAAAAGTCACATGAAAGCCTACTAGTATAAATGCTTCTTAAAATATATAACATACTATATAAGAAGAGTTTAAATGGAGTCACCCTATAATGGGGATTCAATGGCCCTATCAGACACCATGGGCTAGCAAATACAAAGTTCCAAACCAGGATTGGACTTCCTTTTTTTAAGCTGTTATACTGGGATTACAAAAACCCGTAAAAATGCTGTGTATTCACAGTGCTAAAAGGTGCTACCAAAAGGGAAATGTAATCTCAACCTTACCTAGCTGTTAACTCTAAAGATACAAAAATAACATATCTGACAAGATAAGCCTACTAGCATAAGAGTGGCACAAATGTTATGGGAGTAACCAACCACCTTCTGATTGGATATAAGGCCCACTTCACATGACGGAACCCATGCCTAGCATTGTTACCAGGACCAAGAACTTATGGTTTGACAGGTCTAAGGCTGTATTTGAGAAGCTACTATTAAATTTTTGCTAAACATACATTGGACTAAACTGCCCTGTAGTAACTTTATATACACATATATCTTACCAACTCTCATGAGAGATGATTCTTTGAACAGCATATGGTGATGAACACATCTATCATTGCTGAGACCCTCATATAAGCATAATATTTTAACAAACACATTATTTTAATTATGTATCTTCATTCATTTATCAGTCTTGAATAGGATTATTTTTTCCTATATCTATCATAGAAGGGACAAAAATTTACAACATATGTAATCATATATGCTGACAACACATGCAGTATATACTGGAAGCAAATTTTGATCTATCAGTTTATAAAACATACTTTCTGCAGCTCATATTATCTACTAAGAAATTACAGGCAAATTTTCTTTTGTAAGCATTTATTTACCAATTTTATTTGGTGGGGGGGTGGTATGTGTGTGTACACCAAGTTGTTCTCAACCTGACACACCTGGGAAGAGGGAACCTCAAGTGGGGAATTTTCTCTATTTAATTGGCCTGTGGGAATGTCTGTGAGCATTTTCTTATATTTTTATTGCCAGGGCAGCAAGTCAGCAAGAACAGTTCCTCTATTGTCTGTGTGTCAGTTCCTGCCTCAGCTTCCCTTGATAAGGCACTGCAAGCTATAAGCCAAATAAATTATTTCCCCTCAAGCTGGTTCTGGTCAGTGTTTTATCACAGCAATAGAAAGTACCTAGAACAGTGTATGTGTGGAAGACATAGAACAACTTTCAATAGTCAAGTCTCTCATTCCAAAATCTTGGTCTCTGAGCTCAGAACTGAAGTTCAAGATCGCCAGCTGGTTTGCAAGAACCTTAACCAGCTAAGTAATCTCACCAGGCCACAGATAAAATTTTTAATTACATGTTGGCATCATATGTAAGCCATAGTAAAACTGTTCTATAAAATCTCACACCATGTCTTACCCTTTTAAATGTTTATTTACAGCCTTCTGAAAGTAAAATTACTTTAAGGTAAGTTCTACACTTTTCCTTATTAACTATATTTTATATGGTTCAAGACAAAAATAAAAATTGCAAATCACATGCTATAAAATATTTAGTATCCTGACTTCTCTTAAATATACTTTATTTCTTCCTACATGAAAATGGCTGTTAAAGTGAATTAAAAGTTCAAAAGAGTTAGATTTGGTATTGCATGCACATAATCCGAGCATATGAAAATCTGATGTGGGAGGATAATTAGTTCAAGGCTAGTATGAATTACACAGACCCTCGCCAAAAGAAACAAGATGTCCCAGAATAAAAAAAAGAAGGCCCTGCCTATCTAGCAATCATAATTTCCAAAATCCATGGCATACATATAAAATGATAAGAAAGAATTATAGCAATAACATCATTGTTTCCTGGCTGCAGAAAGTACAGATCTTCTACCATATTATAAAATTATCTAGCATTTTCCTGCATACTAAAGAAATTCTTTCTGCGTGATTGAGCTCATTGGAATGAAACTTGAAGAAAACTATCTCTCAAAGCTTTGTTGGCTTTTTCCAAACTGCAGAAAGAGCTTATGCATTTTACAGTCAATGGATAGTTCAGTTATCTTTGATATATCCAAACAATAGAATATTACTCAGTGATAATTAGAAATGAGACATCAAGCTATAAAATAAGTAACAGATACCTACTACTAAGGGAAATAAGCCTAACTAAAAAAAGCATGCATAGTATCTGTAGCTATATAATATTCTTGAAAAGATAAAATTGTAGAAACAGTTAAAAGATCAATTATGTAATGGTTTATGAGAATGAAGATGAAAAGTCAGAGCACAGATAACTTTAAGGAATTGAGAATAATGTACATGATATTAGAATAGTGAATACGCACCCCTGTATATTTGTCTAACTCAATAGATTATTTTACACCCTTGTGTGCTTTCATCTAAACTATGGACTTTGGTGATAATGTCATGTTATGGTCCTTCTATCAACTTTAGCAACTGTAATATTCTATGTGGAACAAGTGTTGGGTGCTGTGGAAAACATCTGTACCTCCTCAATTGTGTTACCAATAAAAGCTAATATAAAAACTGAAGTCTATACTTTTAAATTCTCGAGGAGAAAAGTATTTTGTAATAAATCAATTCGATGTAGTAAGACATGGCTAAACATTTTCATATTTTTTTGTTAACTATACTACTTTGAAATAAACCCTGAAGGACTTATTAAACTGAACACATGCAATTGCAGCTTCTATTTTCAGCCTTAGTTATCCCTCCGCTACTGTCATCATGCTGTTAATTGAATGTTTGGGTGAGGATGATAGCATTTTCAACAGCAAGAGTAAAAAATATTGTTCTCAACTCTTTGATTTATGCCTATTTTTCTTTGGATCTAGCTAAAGCTTGTTATAACCATGTTTCTCAGTGTCTATTAATCTTGGCTTTTAACTACCTACCTAGAAAATTCACTGTAAGGTGTCACTGCTTTTCACACTATTTTAATGCTTTCTTTTTCTTCAATAACTTCAAATGGTGTAGCAATTTTTCATCATGAATAAGGGAATATTTTAAAAATGTAGTTACAAAGAAAACTGGACATATAAGATTAACCACAGAATGTAATTCTTTTAATATACATTCATCATTTTAAAGAATTTATACAAGGCTGAAAAACAAGTACAGTATCAGGGAGAGCCAAATCTATAATTGTTGAGAAGACAATAACTATTGAATGAAAATTTTGTCAATATTGAAAATTAGGCAGGCAAAGTATACTTCTCACTTAGACAAGATTCCAATGTCAGTTTGTGTCTGACATTACTATTTTGCATCCTTATATTCAACAGATGACTTGAAACTTTCAGGGTAATATTTGGATATGAAGTTAATTTTGAGCAAATTTACCTATTTGTGAAGCTACTATGCATTCCTCACTCAATTCTCAAGCACGAAGACAAGGAATCTTTTATGTGTTCTTAGACACATAAGTTATAAAAACCAGGGTGGGCAATAAATATACTTCCTTTCAAATATTGAGTACTTTTACTGTGTTTCCAGATTCATTACTTTTAAGAGACATCCTTTGGTGGCAGTCCATTCTCTTTTGTCTGAAGAGGGTAAAGGGTTAAACCTTTTTAAAATTGTTTTTAACATTTTGCTGAGAACTAAGGGCAACTACGTGACACATACTCAAATACACACACACACACACACAAACATACACACAGTAAATAGATACATATAAACAGAAGTTATAATATTGAATATTTGTGTGCCAAAATTTATTTAAAAATCCAAGAAAAGGGAGCTATCACTCATTCAAACTAAATAAATGAACAAACTGACAGAAAAATACCACAGAAAAGACCTGAGAGCATATGTACTATACAAAAACTTTGAGAGAACAGTCTGTATGATATTTAAATGACTTAAGCAAGACTAGGAAAATTAAGGAAACAAGGTGTATGGAGAGTTGATGGTGCCTGAGGCAGGAAGAGTCATTTTTATTTGGGAGGGATAGCTATTATTAGGTCACCCATACCCAGGCAGAACTAATTGGAGTTAGCATGATATAAAAAGAAAGATATGAATTTAATTTGAGATGGAGTTGGGAGATGTACTGTGGAGGGAGGGGAATGGAAGAAGAAAATGGGAGTCTAGGAAATGAGACAGAGAAGAGCAGGTCTTGAAGATAAGTTTGGGGAAATGGATGATTGCTCAATCAAAGAAAGTCTAAAATGACCCAGGAACACAATATACAATAAATCACGAACACTGTAAAAAGACCAAAGCTATGAACAATAGGAATAGAAGGAAAGAAATACAAGTCAAAAACAGAAAAAAATATTTTACAGAAATCATTGAAGAAAATTCCCCAAATCTGGGAAACATATACCCATCAAATACAAGAGGCATACACAACACCAAGTAGAAAGAACCAGAAAAGAAACTCCCCAAATCACAAATGAGACTTTATAGGCTGTGACATTATATATGATAGTGCATTAAATCGAGTGTGGGCAGTGGGGGGGAGGTGTGGATAGAGGAGGGGATACAAATCATACTACTCTACTTATAATCTAAATGGACAGTTAATTTTCCGTGTCTCTTATTTCTCTGATGAGACAGTGTATATATCCATTACTGTCATAATTCAATTAAATAATTGAGAACAACAGATGACTTTCAGAAGTTTTAAGGGAATATTAATTGGCTTGGTTTTGTATAATTTTTTTCAAATTCTTCAAGCAAGAGTTTAATTATTTCAAGATCATTTTCTGTTTTTGCTCCCACAAATTGATGTATTTAACTTTGGCAGGATTTAGATACCTGGGTAGGGCTGTGTAGAGTTTTGACAGGTAGTCTTTGGGATCAGGGCATGGCTGCTTGAAGCTGTAGTCCAGCATGATGCAGCTGAGCCCTGTCTTGAGGCTATTATTCCAGGGACTCAACAATCTTATCAATTTTAAATTCAAAAGATGAGGTTTCAGTAACTCATCTGATATCCTGCTAAGCTGCACAAAAATATTTAATTATAATGTTTAAAAGTGTAGTCGTTTGATTATTCTTTGATATCAGATGTCTGTTTTAATGTGTTTCTAAAAATTTGTCAAATACATCATTAAATTAAATTTCATTCTCACTCAATTTTTTAAAGTATTTTGGGTGACACCATCAAAATGTATAAAGAATCTCTTAAATATGTTTGAGTCCAAAAATAATTAATGCAGATTTTAAAAGATAGAATTCAAATTTTATTTACTAATTAATTGTCCCGACCCACAGGACAGTCAACGTGGGTACCTGGAGGGAGGAGAGGGGAGGGAAAGGGACAAGTGACGTGAAGAATGGAGACAAGACAGGCTTTCTGATCAAGTCTCGGTTATTGAACATCTACACAAAGTTTTTATAGTGAGGGAAAAGGAGGAAGTTGGCAGGGATAAATCCATTGAGGCACAGCAATTCAATTAACAGGACAATTGTCACAATTACACCACACCAACTGATCACAGAGTAAATTCCATAGTAACACCACAATTGTTATAAATCAATTATAAGATTATACCTGCATGATTACAAGGTAATGCAAAAATGTTTTCTAAGCAGTTCCATGAGAAATGAGGGAGTCTCTCAAGCGGTAAGTGCCCGAGTTAGAATAACATGTTTGTGTGAGGCTTTCAAGTATAGTCATCTGGTTAATCTCAAACCAGGCCAGCCTTGATGTCTGGAAAACAGCTTTGCCAGGAATCAGGTGTTGCTATTTCCTGGGGTGGGGGCCTATGGCTCCCGACAGATCCCCCTTTCTTTTATATTTTAATAAAGAGGGAAAATGAGCCAAAACAATCCCTTAGGGAACCGTGCCTGTCTTAGGTCGGGAGATCCTCTCCTGATGCTTACCCGTCATGGGCAAAAAACAGCTACTTTGGCTGCCAGCCTGGCTTAGGTTGCTATCAGTGAGATCTCCTCTTACCAATCTTTGGCTATCTGGTTTAGCTCTCAAGGGGACTACTGAAACACGTCATCATGTGGCCTTTCAGGCTCATAGGGCTCTTCCCGATCTTTAAGTGTAGGTCGGGAGATCCTCTCCTGATGCTTACCCGTCATGGGCAAAAAACAGCTACTTTGGCTGCCAGCCTGGCTTAGGTTGCTATCAGTGAGATCTCCTCTTACCAATCTTTGGCTATCTGGTTTAGCTCTCAAGGGGACTACTGAAACACGTCATCATGTGGCCTTTCAGGCTCATAGGGCTCTTCCCGATCTTTAAGTGTAAGCCTGAGATACTGTATTTGAATTGGCTTTGCTGTAAGATCATCAATCTGACTTCTAATGAAGCTGGTAACTTTTACCCCAACCTGTGTTCTGTGTTGAGGTTAGGCAGAGCCTAAGTCCCCCTCTAAGCAAACAAAAGGACCCTAAGGGGACAAACAGTGTACAGCACGGAAGGGCATTACATAAATGATTAAAACAACGGTGTACAAAGCATGTGGAACAATTAATGAATCATGGAGAGAATCATAGAATCACAGGCAAAGTTGTGAGAGAATGGTGGCTGTCAGGCAGTGGAAACAGTCCATAGGAAACATGAACAGAGTCCAAAAAC